>NC_056725.1:1381707142-1381779642 GCF_019279795.1 Protopterus annectens
GACTATTGGGGAGAAATGTGAGCTAAACCTGTCAACCAAAAGGTTGACAATGGCTTATGGTTCAGTGTGGGTGATGCCACTTACAATAAGTTCTGCACATTGTTGTGTATTTCCTCTGTGTTTATGGAAATAGCTGCAGAAAGCTTGGTGGTTGTCCTTTGCCTGAGAAGCTCTTTTTTTCTGTAAAAATGTGGCATTTGAAGTATTAATTAACCCTCTTAGCTGCCTGTTTAGATTGGTCTGGGGGCTTTTAGTATGTATGACTTTGTTCCTCTTACGCTTGGCTAAGACATTTTTTCTTTTGTTGTACAAGCAATTGATATTGTGATTCCATTAGGTTGGTTTGTCTTTTGAGTTTGTCTTATTCTTACTACAACAGAGCACAGTTTGCTTTATTCAGCTACTAATATGGCTGTTCAGAAGTTTTGTAAATAGCTGAATGTATTTTATGGTCTTTACTGGGTTTGGGGTTGCTTGGAATTTAGCCAAGGTGTTGCTTAGTAGAGAGAGGTTAGCCTTGGAATAGTAAAGATTTTTGGTTTCACTGGATCCCCAAATTTATTTTTTTATTTCAAGTAATACTGCCTTATGGTCAGATCTGATGAGCAAAGATATTACACTGGGTGAGGAACATTGGGCCTCCATGTTCATGATTACAAGGTCATGGGTGTTTGTACCCCTGGCAGGAGAATGGACCAACTATTCCAGGATGTTGGTATTAACAAAGTTTAGGAATCGCTGAGCTTGTGCATTAGAAGTGGTGTAGGATTTCCAATCTATAGAGGGGTAGTTGAGATCCTCCATTAATATTGTATTGGGTTGAATGGTGAGGGACTCTAGTACATTACAATAGGTAGTATGGGTTTCCCCTGACATGGAGGATGACCTATATGTTGCAAGGATATGGTACAACAACCTGTTTATGGTGAGTTGTACATGTATGACTTCCAGTGGGTCATATACTTTAATCTGGATGGAGATTGGCCTTAATATAGACTGACACTTCTCCACGTTTATTTCCCTCCTATGCAATAGCTGGTCCAATGGTGTGAAAGGCATTATAACCATGCATTGCTGGAGTATTCTCAGCAACTTTAAACCATGTCTCCATTACTACACAGATGTCTACACTCTCCAGAGAGAGGAAGGCTTGCGGGGAGTAGAGTTTCTTGTTAAGACTTCTAACATTGAGCAGTACCACCTCCAGATATTCCTTCATAGGTTCAGTTACAGTATAAAAGATATGTAGGCATTACTAATTGTCGAACATTATACATTTAAAAAGGAATATCAGTGGGTTTGTCAGATAGATAATAGATCACTTGATTAGTATATAGAAATTCAAAGAAATGAAGAGAAGTGGAGTGTAAATCAGGTTAAGAGACAATTTTATATGTGTGTGTGTGTGTGTGTGTGTGTGTGTGTGTGTGTGTGTGTGTGTGTGTGTGTGTGTGTGTATATATATATATATATATATATATATATATATATATATATATATATATAGATATAGATATATATATAGATATATGTATATAAGACTGGTTGTGGGTACAGGATTCTGAACGAAGAAAATGGATTGCCAATAATACAATTTGAAGATAACAGTGGCATTTATATTGGTGGTGTACGGGATCAGATCTATTGATCTGATAGGTAAAGTTTTAGTTGTATTCTAAATAAGTTTGCATTACAAACGGATTTCAGGGCTATGGGAAGTAGTTTCTTAGTTTAGCTACGCTATTTGAATATAGAGAGTCACCTGCAGTGTCAGATGATTTAACTATAGTGATTGATGATTTTTCTCTAGATTATAAAATTCTATAGGGGAATAGTGTTGTATTAAGTTGTTAATGGATGAGCAATTTTATGGCTTAGAGAAAAGTCTGTGTATTGTAATTAGCTGAGAAAGAGCTAGGTGGTGTGGCAGTTCTAACCAGTTTAATTCTTTGAGGGCTTGACAGTGGTGTGCTCTTTTGCTATAGTTTACTGCAAATTTGAATACTTTATTATAGCATTGTTCAAGTTTGGACAGTTGTGAAACTTGAAGTTAGTGAAGATTGGGACAAAATACAGGAAAGATGGCAGTAAGAAAGTAGAGACTGAACATCATCTGGCTATGTCAGTGTGGTAGGTTTTCACTTTGTATAGTGTACCTTGTTTTTGATGAGTTTGTTCCACAACTTGTGATGCATGGCAGCTGAATTTCAACTGGTCATCTATTATGATAATTTTGTCTGGTTTACTTGTTATATTATTGTGTTGTTGGCACAGACTATAGCCAATACGGTAGTTTGGGCAAAGATTTGTTGCGGGTGAAAAGTAGTATTTTATTTATTTATTTTTTTAGAGTTTAAAAGTAGTTGTGAATTATTTACCCATTTTATTTGTGGTTTCTTTTTGGGCAAATAGAAGTTGAAACGAGTGCGGATAAGGAAGGAAGGACTGAAAAGGAAGAGATTGGCCAAGCGAGGAAGCTGATAGGCCAATTAACTCAAATGGTAGATTTACTGACACCTCTCTGCCAATCCATGGTAACTTTAGTCACTACAGCACAAAAAGGGCGGAATCAGGAAATGGCAGCAGGGGAATGGCCTGTTATTACCAACGTCGCCAGAAATGGAGTTCAAGAAGTAAATGATGATGACAATTGCTTGTCTGATGTCACCATTATGGATTTAGGCTTAACACCAGTGATTTTAAAGGGAAAACAAGGGGAGAATGTTCACAAGACTGCCGATAACACTGGAATCACTATACAGACTGGGCAGAATGCTCATGCTTGTGGGACTAGCCAAACAAATAATAAGTATATGCAGTGGTGCAGCAGTTAATGCTGTCACCTCACAGCAAGAGGTTCTCCGGTTCGATTCTCAGCTGAGGTGCCTTCTGTGTGGAGTTTGCATGTTCTCCCTGCATTCGCGTGGGTTTCCTCCGGGTACTCCGTTTTCCTCCCACATTCTAAAAACATGCTTCTGGAGCATTTCTCCCCGGGCCTCTGCTGAAAATAGGATCTGTGGAACCTAGTCGGACTTTCCCAGTCAACAAATGTTAAATAAAAAAAATAAAATAAAAAAAAAAAACAACAAAAAAATGGAATTGAAGGATTGGTTACAGGTTAGTTTTACTAATGACTTTAAAGATAAATTGTTTAAACCTGGACCAATTACGGAGAGTTATAATAATAAATTAATTCATTTTCAGAAGATGTTATATAAGGCTAAAAGCATAGCTATTGAAAACAGTTATCTGAAAGAATGTTTAGGCGAAAACATTGTACCCAAAGGTCTAAGAATTTGGAAATATCCAAACAACATGATTCCAGGAAGCACTTTTCATAAAAATTTGATTAATGTTTTTAACAGATGTGGGTTAGAAGTATTGAAATGTATAATTGATGAAAATGTAAAAGTGAAAAATGACTTGTTAAAAGAAATTGAAAGAGTGAATGAATGTTTAAGGCATGATTTGATATATACTATTCCCTCAGAAAGGGAAACTATGATAATGTTTTGTCTGAAATTGATGGACAATGTAAAGAATTGATTAAAAGGAAAATTAAAAAATTAGAGAGAGATATCAATGAGTATAAAATGGTGTAAGTTACCCAGAACCAAAGGTTAATGATGGTGGTTGGAAAAACAACACCCAAGGGGGAATAGGGACTATATTAATAATAATAACAGTTCCAATGACCCCCCCTAGAGAATATGCACATATAGGGGAACAAGTTTCTGACTTAGATGATGTCTCTGAATACCCCCCCTTGTGGAGATCAGAAAGGATTAAAAGTAAAGAACAATATCAGGAACATTATACAAATTTTCAGGGAGCAGGAAGAAGGGGGAGGTATTAAATACCACTCACCCCAACTTGGATTTCAATGTTTGTGATTTTAATATTAGTGAATTATCCAAAGCAGGAATTAACAGTGAAGTGGACAATGACACCTTAACCATTATGAACGATGTTGTTAACCCTTTCAAATTCACATACGATTCATTTATTATTTATAATTTTAGTGACACAATGGTTTTAAAGAAGGAGCATTTTAAGCTTTTATTGAAAGCTATCAAATATATCCCTAACAAAAGAGGGGATTTAGCTAGGACTTTATTAGATGTAAGGATGTTCATGAGAAAAATTAATTTTCAAGTACTTTTTAAACAAAATACTATTCAGATATCCACAGGTTTGACCAAGAAAAGCACTTTGAAGCCACCATTACACCCTCAAATTAGGAACTTAGAAAATATAGTGGAAAATGAGATTAGGAATAACTTTAATAAAGTTAGATACAAAGAAAACTTAGATAAAGATGAAATTAAAGTATTATATGAACTCGGGAATGATATTAATTTAAGGGTAATGAAACCCGATAAAGGAGGGGGAATTGTTATTATGGATACATTGAACTATGAAGCAAAAATGAATGAATTGTTAAGAGACAGATAAATATACATCTGTCTCTAAGAATGAGATAAACATATCATATAGTAGGATTGATATGGTTTTGGATGATCTGTTGATGGAAGGATCGATAGATCAAAAGTTGAAAAACTTTTTGACAGTTGAGAAACCTAGGATATCTACCATATTTGGGATTCTGATAACCCATAAAAACGAAATGGATCCACCCCTAAGACTTATAGTGTCTGCTGATGGGTCAAAAACACTACCATTGGCTAAATATGTGGCCACCAAACTTAAGAGCTTATGGATGAAAAAACAAAATATCTTAAGAGATTCTTGGAATTTGCTTAGGAATTTGAAACAAGATTTATATAGGGAAAATATAGGATTTTTAACTATAGATGTAATTGACCTTTCAAGTATTCCTCATCCAGAGGGACTTGCATTTTTAGAGGAAATAATATACGAAGATGGCACTTTGACAAATGATGAATGTTTGGTACTTTTACAGCTTACAGAATTAGTATTAAAATATAATTATATCTATTTTAAAGGTGAATTTTTCCATCAATCTAAAGGTGTAGCAATGGGTGCAATATGTTCACCCAGTTATGTTAACTTAGTTTTGGCAAGGTGGGAAGAAAAATATGTACTTGATTCTATATATAAAACCTGCTGGATTCTTTATAAATGATTCCTGAATAACATTTGTGTTTTATGGATTGGTTCCAAGGAAGAGATAACAAATTTTATTGAATACTTAAACAATAGTACTAACTTTTTGAAATTCACTTATAAACTTTCGATGGATAAGTTTGAATATTTAGATGTTGAAGTATATAAGTATAACAGTGTTTTTAACTCCAAAATATACAGAAAGAGTTCATATTGTAATTCATACTTGAATTTTTTCAGTGCACATCCCTTTCACTATAAACATAATATGTGAAAGGGCAGTTTATTAGAGCTAGTAGAATTTCTTCCAACAAAGTAGATTTTTACTAAAGAATTAATTGTGTTAAATCAAATGTTTAAAGAAAGGAAATATCCAGATTAACTTATTTTGAAAATGGAGAAAGAAGTAATTAGAGAGAGGACTGGTAGATATAAACCGATTTTAGAGTTAGGTTTTGATGATATCTATTCAAGGAATGCAAATATTGGTGAAACCTTTAATATGGCTTTGATTTTGGAATATAATGCTACCTCTTCTATGGTTAGGAATGTGATAACTACTGAATGGAATACATTTCTTTCCTTTACTGATCTTGAAATGCTCAACAAAGATAATTTTAAAGTAGTTTACAAGCATGCAGGGAATTTTAAAAACTTATTACAAAATAATACTAACAACACTCAAATAGGATATGGTAGAACGAGATATGGAACTTTTAAATGTGGGCGTTGTTTACAATGTGAACATATTTTTAATAAAGAATCCTGTATTTTGGAAAGTAGGAAAGTTGAGTTAAAAAGTAAAGACTTTAGTAATTGTGAAACAACAGGTTTAGTTTATTTAGCCACATGCCGCCAATGCCAATCTTTCTATATAGGGAAAACTGAAAGAAGGTTAAAGAAAAGAATCTATGAGCATTCCTATGACATTCAAACTAAAAAAGATAATAATGCATTATTTACGCATTCTTTGGAATGTCCAAATGCCTTCTTTCTTTTCTTTGTATTAGAAAAAGTAAATATTGGTGGACGTGGCGGCATGTGGGAAGAAACCTTTGAATATAGAGAATTGTGGTGGCAAGTGACATTGCAGGCCAATAAAAGACCAGGATTAAATGAACATTTATCACTTGCCCCACTCTTAAAATTGAGAGCAGCTAAATTATAGCTTTTATACATATTTCAAAACTTTTTTACACTGACATACATTTTTATGTTCACATATGTTTCATAACTTTTTATAACTTTTTATACTGATATACATTTTTATGTAACATGAAATTTCTGGAAGAAGTGTTTTACTATTTTATCTATTATTTAAACATGAAAAGATTGTTATTTATATCCTGTGATTTTTATAGCTATTTATATCATATGCTTCTGTTAACCAGCAGATGGCGCATGGACATTGATGTAAAAATGAATCAAGGAACTTACAATCTTTATTAACTTTTATTTATTTACTTACACTCATGAACATCCTGTTTTGATCTAAATGTGTTTTAAATTCATTTTATAGTCATTATATTTTTGGTAATAAATACTAATATAAATAATTTTTAAGGTTTTATTACAATTTGAAAGGTTTAATTAACTTATTTTATATTAGAAATTCATGTTGATTGGCTCAATGTTTTTTGTTGTCATAGGTTTGATTGTATATAAAAGGGCTGTCTTTCACTCTAACCTACATCTGATGAAGTGTGATGAAACTAAAACGGATTTTCAAACAGCGTTAATGGAGATGGAGTGTTTTTAGTGTGAATTTTTCTTTAATAAAACGTTACATATACTGGTTGCCTTCGTCCGTGGCTTTATTGGGTCGCTTTCAGTGCACCTTTTGTGGAATTATTTACCCATGTTTAAGTTAATAGGAAGGATTGTTGCATAAGGTCTTAGAGTTTAGAGAAAGATTTGTCAGTAGATTAGTGTAGAGTCATATGTGTATTGAACTAGGGTAGAAAGTTTTATAGCAGTGTAGACATCATTGATAAATATATTGAAAAATATGAGGCCTAGTATAAATCCTTAAAGAATGAGAAATTAGTTTTTCATTTTACTACTTGTGGTCTGTTTGACAGGTAGTTATGAAACCACTGCAGTGAAAGCAAAAGAAAGTACTCCATAAAAACACAAAAAGTGACAGGCCAATAAAGAGTCATAGGGATGACAAAGTGGACTATTAAGAATAAGGAAGAAATTATGTATTGTTATTATTATTATGCAAGAAGCCCAGAATTTCCTGACAAAGGCTATGCAGAAGGATTAAGAGAGAAATTAGTGGAAAGAAAAATATTTGCATATGGAAAATTATCTAAAACTTGAAATAGACATTTGCATTCCTTAATACAACAAATCCATGAAGAACATCACATAGATGAAGGAACTTTTGTCTACCTTGGACTTTTGGAAAAGAAGCAACAGAGGAAGTGCAAAAATACAAAGAATAAACCCTAGACATTTTTAAAATGTATATATCCTGGGACCATAATATCCATAAGTAATCTTAACATAACTCTCTATCCAAACCCTATTCCTGCTTTCCAAAAAAAACAAACGTCTAGTTATCCTACTCAAAATAAATCAACAAAATACTTTATGCATTGCTGTTCTCCACATCTTTGCTGGGAATAATATCACTGTAGCCGAGGACATCTTAAGCTGGTTCAATAACAATATACCACATGAGACTATCATACTAGGAGACCTCAGTATCGATTGGCAGTCTACTAACTCAGGTAAATTCATTTCCAATAAATCTGTATGGCTTCACACAAGTCATAACTTCTTTCACTAGAACAGACAAAAGAAGCAGTAGACAATCAGTGTTATATTAAGCGATCACCTGCTCACATTTGCTGTCAGGCACAGTAACAACCTACACAAAAATTATCTATAGCCATGATTCAAACTTAAACTCCTTTAATAATGACACCTTTATCGTCACTCTAAAATATTGTAGCTGGGCCACTTTAAATACCTTACCCCTAGATGATGCAGTCACATATTTTAACTCTACACTTTTACAAATCTTAGATCACTAACCCCCTATTAGAACAACTAGAGTAAAATCCAACCCTGCCCTATGGCTAACTAAGAAAACTAAATGTCTCATGACACAGACAGAAAATGGAAAGCATGGCTACAAAATAGAAGCCAATCAGCCCTTGACAAGTTCAGACAAATGCAAAATTTTGCAAAATGTAAAATAAAATCTGACTAACAAGCCTGTTATTTTAGTCTCCAGCAAAAACACTTTAAAAACCCCAGACATTTTTGGAAATCTGAAAAACTACTTAAACCAGGACAGTCAGATATTCTATTTGGTGAAGGTATTCACCTCCAAATACAGGGTTAGATTCTTACCTCTGGTTATTGGCTAGGCTTAAAATGGTCTTTCAGGACAGTTAGCCGGGTCTATATCACATAGTCAAAGTCTCATAACTTCGAACACGTAATGTTCGAACCATTATGTTTGAAGTTACAAAACTTCAACTATGCATAAAAAAAAAAAAAAAACAACGGGAAACAAAATAAACTGTTTAAGCGGAGGAGGAAGCACCTCTGCACCCCCCCACACACCCTCGCTACTTAAATATACCAACTCCGAGATCACACCACATTGAACAAAATGGAAACCTCCGCTTATGAAGATTTCCATTCAAACACTCTAACTTTTACAAATTCGAACTTGTGGTCTCGACCATATGAGATGTAAACTTGTAAAAAGTTCAACTACGTTATAGGAACCCCATTTAGCCTAGTATTCACCTATGAACCTAAAAACAGCAAGAATTCCAAATGTATGGCCAATGAATTTGACACTCATTTCATTCAAACTGTACTTAAACTTCTTAAAAATAACCCCTCGAGTCTCACCCTTCCAGCAATACCAGTAACCTAAGATAATCTATTTCAGTTCAAACCAGTGCTCACTCCCACAATAAAAAGATATCTCAAAAATTGAAGCCTACAATTTTACTGGCTTGCAAGCTACCAACAGAACACCTATCAATAACAGCTGATACCTTAGCAAACCCAATAGAAACCATTTTATCAGTGAGTGCCTAATCATCACCCTCAGGAAACCATCTTATGTAATATCCCCTCAAAAAGGTGGTACCTCCACTGAGTTATCTAATTACAGACCCATAGCTATACTGTCCCCACTAGCAAAGATTTTAGAAAAATGCATTCAGTCCAAGATTCTGACTTATCTACTTCAAAACAATCTCGCTTCAAATTCACAACATGGTTTTAGACCTAATCATAGCACCACAACAGCCTTTCTCAACTTTCTAAATATGATTAATAGTGATAGAAATAAAGACCACCAAGTCACCTCCATCTTCCCAGATCTTTCTATGGCTTGGGATACAGTCCCACACCAAAAACTCCCCAAGCAACACCCTTCCTTCATATTCTGTCAAATATCACCATCTTGGTTTCACAACTACCTATCACATAAAAAGCAGTCAGTCAAACGGCATCAGACTTACTCTTCTTTCCTTTCAACCTCTGTTGGGGTTTTACAAGGGGCCTATTCTATGTCCTATATCATTTAATATCTATACCAACTCACTCTGCAAGGTCTCTAAGCATGCATCTCTAATACAATATGCATATGATTCCACCCTCATTTGCTCTACACCTACCCTCTCCATTCTCAAAAAAAATTACTCAAGACTCCTCTTCCTCCATTGAATCATGGCTATCAAACTCCAAACTACTTCTAAACCCTAACAAAACAAAATTGTTGCTCTTTACCCCAAAATGTCTCAGAACTGAAGCAGTCTTTTATCAGAACCTCTCATAATAATACTACTTTCAATTAGTTACCGAAACCAAACCAAACTTCTTGGTGTCATAATAGGTGAACATTTCAAGTTTGATCACCATCTCAACAATGTCATAAAGAAAACACATCAAAATCTAGGAACCCTCTATATATTGAAGTCCTACTTTACCAATTCTAGTAGAAAAAAACATAGCAACCGCACACTTCTTACACTCTCTTCTCTATGCTTTCTTCATATTAACTAACCTTAAAGCTGCCGTAAAAACTAAACTAATTTTATGCTACAACAAAATAGCTAAATTTGCAACCAACCCTCTTCCATTGCCCATCACTGTACTGCCATAAAGGAACTGAAATGGCTTGAGCTGCCAAATCACCTTGCATACACACAACCAGTAACTGGTCATAAAAAAAAACAAAAAAGAAAAAACTTACCTGATGGTTGCCCCCCACACCACCCACTCTTTAAATATACCAACTTCGAGATCGCAGTACAATACAATAAAGGGAAATCTTCCCTTTCTGCACCATACTGCATTGACGTGTGATCTCAGAGTTGGTATATTTCAAGAGTGGAGTATGTGATTGGCGTAGCCCCCCACGTGGGGGGTGCAGGGGGCTTGTCCCCCCCCCCCAGCTTACAACCGTTAGGTACATTTTTTTCCGTTTTTTTTTTTTTTTTTACATTTTCAAACTTTTACAAGTTCAAACATATGGGTTCGGCCGTATGATGTTCGAACTTGTAAGTGTTCGACATTGTAATAGGTATCCAATCTACCAACCTGAAAACTGTCCAGCCCTTTGTAACATACTTAGTGGCTATGCCCCTACAAGAAATCTGTGACCCGGCACTCAGTTACTTCTAAAGTCAATCAAATCACACAATATAGCTGGACACTCCTTGTAGTCCAACTATCTCAGAAATATGGAACTTCACCCTTCCACATGTAACAAATTCCCACTCTCCCAAGGTTCAAATATCTTCTCAAAGATCACCTAAACCATACATAACTATGTTCATTTCATGTTCCAGATTGATAAATACTGTAAAAAATGTGGCACACTATACTATTAAACTAATGATATTGCCTGTACTCTGTTCTCCTTTACAAACTTTTTTTATCTGCTTGTCTCCATAGTACACCTGTTAACAATCAATTTCTTTCCTCCCCTCTATTCCTGCTATTTATTCTAGCCACCTCTAATTTAATATATTATGTCTTACATATAAGCTACATTTAGTGATTTACCATCTGTACATGTATGATATGATTATATTGTGTTTATATGTCCTGTTCACAATACTGTTGTTCAACATATAAGAGTCTTCTCATCAATGGGAAACTTTTCTCCCTGGGTGTCTGCTGAAAAGTAGTATGCTCATCATACCATCAGACCACCCTGGTAAATAAATGCTAAATAAAATAAATAAATAATTAAAAAAATAAAAATAAACACGGACATTGAAAAGAAAAAGAGGTTTGGTATGGTGCAATATTTATGCAAAGGAGAAAACCATGCTAATTAATACAAAAAAGCAGCTCCAAAGATATTTGAATAAAAATAAAGGCAAATGCATCTAGATATGGAAAATTTCACAATACAAAAATAAGAAATGAAGCGAGGAATGTAGGAAAGAGGATTAGTAAGGGAGGCATTAAACAAACAGAAAATGAAGTTATGGATTCTCTGTGATGTGAAGAATTTAATGTGGAGAATCCAACACAGGCAATGTCACAGCATAATGAAACAATGATTTCCCAGATTAACGAGAAGCAAGTGGAGCAGGAGGTATCTGAAGAAGATTTGTCACATGGTCATGCTTTAGAACCTTCTTTAGGAGACCAGTATGAAGGTCCAGTCAAAGCTGCATAGCAAGGGAAATAGCAGAAAATAATGTCAACTTTGACAGAGGTAATGTCGCAGAGTGATGGACCGATGTGTTCCCATTTGAAGAAGCAGCAGGTGAAGCAGATTGCATCCGTAGAAGATATGTCACAGGAAGAGGTTTGTAACTGCTGGTAGAATACTTAAAAGAAACAGAGATCAAAGAAAATGCTCTCAGTCTAGAAGAAAATGATCTAATAGAAGACCTGCTTGACTATAACCGAGATGGATAGACATATTACAACAGATGACTTAAATAGATTACAAAAAGTAAATATGATTAAAAATGTTAGAAGACTGAGAAAGCAGATGAATACAGTAATCAGGAATATTAAGAAAAAAATGTGGTAAAACAGAAATAAATAGAATGCATTACTGTGCAGTTAAACTAATAACAGGTAAGGTGTTACCACAGAAACAGAATAACAAGGGAAAGGAAGGGAATTCATAAAATGTCACCATGGAAGCACTGAACAGAGAAAATTATACAATTATGACAAGAAATACCACTGTTAGAAGAATATAGAAAAGGGGACAGATCATCAAAAATAGTAAGACGGATGTGGTAAAAGAGATGCACAGTATCAGAACAGTCTGGGATCTACCATACACTGTTGCCAATAATCAACTAAAACATCAGTATAAGCAGAAAGTACAAAATAAGCAAGTCATTAAAGACAAAAAAGGTTTTATAGAGAACTGAGAAACAGAGCAAAAGGAATAGAAACAACAACAGCAACAAAAGAAGAAATAGACAATCATGGAGAAATATTTATGAAGATCATGTTGAACATAACAAAGATGGTGAATGGATAGAAGAATTAAAAGAAACAGTAAGGAGTCCTAATGTAGAGATATGAAATGGGATAAAGTAATGGCTAGAGAAATGAAGAAAAACTCCTAAATGGAAAACTCCAGATCAAGACAAATTTCCTAACTTCTGACTAAATGGCATTAACATATTTACAGAAAGATTTAGTCTACAACATAGATTCATAGGTGTGTAGTAGGCTAATGGCGCTGGAGCCTTTACAAGCCTAGCCCATAGGATTACCTTGGCATCGTGCCACCTGACCTTAGTTTCCAGTGCCTCTGTCGAGTAGAGCCACTGTAGTGATCCCAGGGGTGGATTTTCTATTTCCCATCCAATCATCAAGATTTTTTTTGAAGAGGGCCAGTGAGGTGCTCTGTTTGACATGTATGGGAAGTCTATTCCATAGCATGGGCAGTCTCTGGGTTATGAACAGGAATGATGATACTCCTCCTTAAGAGTGAACCTGCAAACCACCCCAAGAACTATAGACCAATAAATTGACTCACAATGATCCATCCATCCTCAACCTCTTTTTCCCATTTTGCACATGAGGTCGGGGTGTCACTTCAACAGTGGCAATCATCTCAATCCAAGGTTTACTTTGCTGGGTGGCTAGCCCTGCCTTGGTTGTGCATCTGTACCACTCAGTTGCACATACACTCGCACCTATGGCCAGCTTAGAGTGTCCTATCCATCTACTGCATGTCTTTGGAATGTGTGAGGAAACCGGAGCACCTGGAAGAAACTCATGTAACTGCAGGGAGGACATGCAGACTCTGCATAGAAGGCACCCAAGCTGAGAATCGAATCAAAGAACTTCTTAATGTGAGGCGAAAATGCTAACCACTGCACCACTATGGCTGCCCTATGATATACAAATTATATACTGGAATTAATGTAGACAGAGTTTATAATCACTTAGAAAAAAAATATGGCAATAGAACAAAAGGGTAACAAAAGGAAGTCATAAGTAACAAAGGATCATTTGTTGTTAAATAAAGCCATAATAGAGAATTGTAGAAAGGGGAAGAATCTAAGTGTGTTATGGATAGATTACAAAAAAGCATTTCACAACATTGCCATTCATGGACAAAGGAATGCTTACAGATGTATAAGAGACACCCTACATTGATTATTCACATTACAGTGACCATGAAGCAGTTGCAAACCACTTTGCAGCTGAGCCATAACAAAGAACAAATTATTATCCTAGGGATAAAAATTCAAAGGTGTATATTCCAGGGTGATTCTTTATTACTACTGGTGTTTTGCCTTGCCCTTAACCCATTAAAAGTTTTACTTAACAGTTTAGGATATAGTTAATATTTGGCTCCCAGAAACCAGCCTTGTTTCAAGACTTCTCATCTACATTTTGTAGATGCTTAAAACTGTATATTTCATCAGATGAGGAGTTGAAAGCACAACTACAATTTTTTAAAACTTTCTCAGATGATATGAGAATGACATTTGGTCTTGATAAATACCCTAAAGAAACATTTAAAACAAGAAAAATGTACACACAATTACCCATCGAGTGAACCAGCTGCCAATGAACACGGAACCAAGTAAAATAGCACATCAGATATCAACAGCAGGATGCACGGCACTCATAAAAATATATCCAACAAGGCAAATGTATAGTTGTTGTTATGACAGTCTGATGAAGCCATTGTTTGGTGAAAGTGGTTACCAATTTTATTGTTATATTAAAAATGTCTATACCTCTGCCTTGTTGGATATATTTTTTATGAGTGCTGTGCATCCTGCTGTCGATATCTGCTGTGCTATTTAAAACAAGAAAGCTGCAGAACCAAAGAAATGTCAGTCTCGGACAGAAATGTGATATAAAGTAACTTGAGCAGGAGGAAGTGTATAAATATCTGGGAATAGATGAAGGATCAGCAATAAAACATGAACAAATGAGAATAAAACTCAGTAAGGAATACTTCAGCTGATTAAAACTAATGTGGAAAACTGCTATGACATCTAGGAATAATGTCCAGGCTGTAAATCAGTTTGCTCTTCATGTTCTAACTTACAGTTTTGGGGTGCTTGACTGTCCTCAAAAAACATTGGATCATTTGGAAGAAAACAAGAAAAATGCTTCATGCTTCTCAAATGATGTATAAAACCATGTGTATACCAAGATTATATTATTCTTGCTCTGACGGCGGTACAAGCCTCCTTGAAATTGATTACATGGACAGATCTGTAATTGTAGATCTGCTGATCTCATCTGATCCAAACATAGTGAAAATTTTAAAACATGAGGAGAAGAAGTCTAAAATGACATTTTTGCATCAAGTAGGAATGAAAATCAAACCAGAATTAAACAAAATGTTAAATAGCAAACAACAGACAGACACTGTACAACTGTATTCATACTAAACTGCATTTATTATTGCTGACCAACCACTGCTTTCAATGTTATATAATTTCAGCATAACGTGGAGGATGTCGATTATTGCTCTTCCAAACCAACTGACCTCCTTGTCTTAAGCCAAGATATCAGAAGTATAACCAATAAAATCCATGAACTCCATGCCACCATAGACTTATACTACCCTGATATTATCATTCTAACAGAAACCTGACTCAAACCTTACATTACCAGTGAGCAAATTCTCCCTTCAGGCCACAATATCCTAAGACAAGACTGGTTGCACAAAAAGTGGGTGGTGTAGCTGTAATGTATAAACAGAGTCTTAATATTCAAATCCTAAACTTGTCGGCCCCCCCTAATTTGCAAAGAGGAAATAATCTATACCAACCTAAAAGTAAACCAAGACAAGACCAATAACATAATAGGATGCTACTTCCCACCTGGCAACAATATCCCTTTATTAGAAAACCTCCTCAGCTGGGTAAATCATCACCTTCCACAAGAAACCATAATATTAGGTGATTTTAATATAGACTGGCTATCCTGTTCCAACCACCATCCAGCCCACCATCTAAATCTTCATGTTTTTTTCCAACTTATCCAGATACCCACCAGAATAAATAAGAATTCCAACAAGCATTCTACTCTTGACTGGATACTAGTCAGCAAGCGCCCCCAATCATACACAGCTGGCTGCCTACTGGATAGCCTCAGTGATCAAACCCCAACTTTCCTACACAAAAAACACATATCAGGCTAAACCCATTACCTACCAGCAAATATGTAATAAAGTAAACTTTAACCCTGACAGCTTCATCTCAGCCCTAAAAAACTGCAACTGGACTCCACTAAAATACCTCAACCTTGATGACGCTGTCCAGTTTTTCAATACCACCTTCCTTAAAGTCCTAAACACCCATGCGCCCACAAGATTTACTAGAGTTAAAGCCCGTCCTCCCCATGGCTACAAAAAGCCACTAGATCAAAAATGAAAAACCGAGATAGAGCCTGGAATCACTGCCGCAAGACAAAAAAAACCCTTTGATAGTCAGAAATTCTGTAAATTACATAACAAAGTCAAAAAATTAATAAAACAGGATAAAATCCTATATTACCAGTGTGCCCTGAACTCCACCCAAAACAACCCTAAACAATTCTTGTCAACCATTAACTCCATCCTCCACCCAGGAAAAGTAGGAACCCCTCCTCCAAACAAAACAAACTCCTCTGAAAACATTGGCACCTCTTTCAACACTCACTTCACACAAGCCATTCTATCACTAGCAAAACAACACAACCCCTCTCCCCTACCCCTTCCAACTACACCTAGTAACCTGCCCACTGCATTCACTTTCTCTCCTATCCCTAACCTCCAACATAAAAAAAACTTTTGTCGAAACTAAAGCCCACAAAACTAGCAGCTGACAACCTCCCAGCTGAGTACCTTAAAATTGCAGCTGAAGCCCTAGCCTACCCAGTTGCAATCCTGATTAACCAATCTTTATCGGAAAGCTGTGTCCCTTCACAATGGAAAATATCCCACATTATCCCCTCCACAAAGGTGGGCCCTCCACAGAATTCAACAACTACCAGCCCATAGCAATTCTGTCTCCTCTATCAAAAATGCTTGAGAGATGCATTCACTCTCAAGTTCTAAACTACCTCCTTACTAACAACCTCCTGTCTAACACACAACATGGTTTCCAACCATACCACAGCACAACCACTGCCTTACTTGCTTTCACTAATACAATCCTTCAACATAAAAACAATGGTTATTTTGCCTCTGCAACTTTCCTAAACCTATCTAAAGCATTTGACATGGTCTCTCATAAACAAGTCATCACTGTCCTCAATACTCTATCCTTCTCTCACTCTGTCACAACCTGGTTCCAGAGCTACCTGACTGACCGCCATCAATCCGTTGTTTGGCATAATGATATATCCCCCCAACTCCCTGTCTCAATAGGTGTTCCCCAAGGATCCATCCTTGGACCCTTACTCTTCTCCATATTCACTAATAATCTAGCCTTTGCTACCAAACAGGCCCCTCTCATACAGTACACAGATGATTCCACCATAATCTGCTCAGCCCACTCCTTACCTGAACTTCAAAAGACCACACAGGAAGCCTTTTCCTCAGTTGGAACTTGGCCTTCAGATGCACAGTTAATACTTAACCCAAACAAAACAAAACTACTCATCTTCCAACCCACCAAACACAATCTAAACACCCACCAATTTAATATTAAAGTCAATGACAACACCATTATCCCCCCAACAGACCACACCAAACTACTTGGAGATGAAATTGACAATAACCTCAAGTTTGACATCCACATCTCGTTAACCATAAAAAAGTACACAAAAAACTAGGAGCTGTATACAGAAATAAGCAATTCCTCACCAAAACAGTCAATATTTCAGTTGCAAATAGGCACTTTATCTCCATTCTACTCTATGCCTCCCTAATATTTACTAACCTAAGGCAAAGTGAGTTAGGTAAACTCAAAGCTTGCTACAACAAAATAGCAAGGTTTGCCGCTGGTGCAAACTACCGTAGCCACCACTGCACCTCACTTACTGAACTAGGCTGGCTAGAACTCCCTCACCTCCTTCAAAGGTACCAACTCTCACTCGCCTACAAACTACTAAATTGAAAAAATATATAGATCTCTGCTTACTGCTTCTTACTGCTTGCTCTTGCTGTGGGATTTGCTGGCTGGATTCTGCTAAAATTCAAAGTCTAGTTATATTTGCATTCATAGTCTGTCGCATACAGAAACTTGCAGAATATACACTGATGAGAGAATATACTTTGCAGCATCAACTTTAGAGAGCAGTAACCAATAACTTTTTATAATAAACCAAACTGGACAAACGTTGCAGCTTAAAAGTACTGTTCCAACTTTACTTCTCATATAGTACAGATGATGTGAGAGATATAACATTTACCTCAGGACTTGTGTCCCTACCATACCCCTCTAACATAACTAGATTTAATACAGACGTTTTATACATATTTTAGTTAAACACACACCCTCTTGGTTTTGGAAAGATACTGCCTTGATGACGCAAATGCTAACACATCTGTTCTTGTGCAAATGCTGATAAGTAAACTGTCTTCAAGGAAACGCCTTATGGATTAGAAAAGCACATTTTTAAACTTTCTTAGAAAAACATGTCCTGTTGTCCAGTGAAAGCAGATTACATTCTTGTCATGTCTGTAAGAAGTCAGTTTTCTTGATGTGTGTGTAATACACTCATAAGTAAGTTCCTTATTTTTTTAAGCCACAGTCATTTAGTATGGTTGCTGATCACATATTACTAAACTTGTTTCTGTATTTAAGCAAACTTTTTCTTTCAGCATATTTACAACAGAATTAATTTCAGCCTTAAATTCATAATATCTAACAATTCCCTCTGTTTTTAAACATACTCAAAACATTTTATACTGATATGTATTTTTTATCACATTATATAGAAAATATAAGAAACAAACTTTTAGTCTTCTTTTGATCAAAATGCAATTTTACATAGTTAATACAATGATATTAAGTATCACTACCAAAACTGAATGCATTTAACAACTTTTTCTTTTGCAGACCATTCTGTGAAATTATTTTATCAGTTATGAGCTGTGTCTGCTTTAGTTTAACTTGATTAATTTATTCCTTTGCAATTACAGAATTTAATTTATGACTTAGAACTTACAACTGTTGAATTAACTATTAGAGACAAGAACCATGTGCTACTGCAAGCATTTATACACTACTGAAAATATACAGTTTCAATGTCATTTTAACCATAACATTGTGTTCATGTCTTTGAACTGCCCATTAACATCTTGGTAAAGTACTGAACTGGGCTTAGATAATAAATATTTGAAAGCAATTATTTTACTGGAGTAAAACCAGTGATATTACAACTTGACAAATTACTTTTAAACTTATTACAATGTATTCTGTACAGTATGTATTTACACAGACTGTTTGCTATTCATGCATTTCAATCTAGCAGCTATCCTGAACCCAATTTTTTAAAACATGGTTTTTCACACATATTCATTGCCAGACATTAATTTAATTTGTCTGAATTCTTCTGTATTTGTACATACAAAGACTATAAAGTAAATTTAGTCTAATCTTACAAATTTAATAGCATTAATATTGCCAAAAACATATTGAAATAGTGACCAATCTTGTTCAATTTTTTTACATATCTTTACTCTCTCTTGTATAGCTGTTATCAATTTTAAGCCATCTCTTGCTTTTTTTTAAACTATCTGTTGTATAACTTTACAGTTTAACAGGTTGTAAATACAATTTAATACTAAACAATACAATAATAACCATTATGATAGCTATTAACAACTTGTAAAATATCTTATCCTGTCAGGTTTAATCCAGTTTCTAATACACTAATACCTGTTTTTCCCTCCCCCTGAAAGAGTGTTGTTAAGAAGGAACTTCTGCCCTTAGCTTTATTTCAGACCCTTTTGCAACACATACTGCTCACACAGTGTGTAAAACTGATAAAGTACCCCTCCTCCTGTAGTACTGCAGTATTGTTTATTTGTTTTATAATGTATGTCAGCCCAACACTTTGGTTATACATTTGCTTTATTAGGTTATTAAACTGTAGGCCTTTGTCTGATATGATCATCTTTTCTGTTGCCTTTGCTGTCTATTTCTACTAGTAGTAGTTATTTGTACCCTCCTGTCTACTTTATTATAGCAATAACCCACGCCTGGGTGTGGGTAATGCTAAATTTACCCAAGGTTGGCCTGGTTTGGCCCCGAGGGCGAAGCCCGAGGGACCAAACAAAGCCAACCGTGGGTAAATTTAACATTACCCACACCCAGAAGTGGGTTATTGCTATTATACCATGACATTATTTAAGAAAAGAAACTATTACTTTTCTTAAATAATGGCATAGTATAATGCCTGTTTACTGCCCTTCCGCAGATGTCTGGCATCCGCGGCAGTTCTGATGTACTGCACGCCTGCGCAGTACATCAGAGCTGTGGGCAAAAGCAACGGAGAAAGCAAGATCTCCGTTGCTTTTTTTAGTGTTTCGCTATGTTAAATGAGTTTAACATACCGAGACAGTTTTAAAATAAGCAACGGACATTTAACATAGCGAGACAGTTTTAAAATAAGCAATGGAGATCTTGCTTTCTCCGTTGCTTTTTTTAAAACACTGTCTCGCTATGTTAAATAGGTTTAACATAGCGAGACAGCTTTAAAATAAGCAACGGAGATCTCCGTTGCTTATTTTAAAGCTGTCTCGCTATGTTAAACCCATTTAACATAGCGAGACAGTGTTTTAAAACGAAGTTATACTAATGGAAAAAAGTCCGGGCGACCGGACCTTTTTCCATTAGTATAACTCGATTTACAACGGGCATGCTGGCCAATCAGTGTGCACGTTTTGGGGGGGTCATGGTATAATTAAACTGTATGTATACTATAACCCATCTGTTGGCTATACTTAATGTAACTAAGGTTTTTTTTATTTTTATCTTTTATCAGTGACATATATGCACAATTGTGATGTTTTATTATAATTACCAAATAGTGTTGCATGTGAGCATTTTAGAAAAACTCAAGCCACTTGTTTGGCAGTCTTGTTTCTTATCTTATCTGCTCAACATTTCCTGTAACTATTCATCCAGTTTAGAAAGGTCTGAGCCGACATTTCATACTATGTAAACTACAGTTTTCCTTTAATGTGATTGTGATTTGCATAACTATGCAAACTAAACATTACTTTACAATTAGCTTACATATTTTTAACTTTTGATTTCAGTTTTTTTATTTATTTATTTAACTGTTCTAACTTCATTTTACAAAGACTGTTTGACTAATTCTATCTGTGATTTTATTTCTTTTTAAAATTCAGAACTTTAACTGTTTGGTGTTACTATATAATTATATAAAAAATGTAAAAAAATAAATAGCTATTAACTTAACAAACACATTTATATATTTACATTATTTATATTTGCTGTTGCCTGCCTGTTATTCTTGTGCGTTGTATAAAAAGAAAATACATGCATGTCAGTCTTGTGACTTTAAATCATTATTCTTATTAACTATTTTTATTTAATTTGTATACATTAGAACTGTTTTGTTTACCTTTTGACTATGCTATGAGAATGGCAGTCATACGCTCTACTTTACTTTAGTACTGATAAATATATTGCTTTAATTGAATGGAAGTTTTAAACATTTGAGAATGATTTGTATTTCACCATCCTACCATGTAAGCTTAACCATTTTCAAAACACAAACATATTATAAAATATATTTCTTTTGTACAGATCAGCTGTAGTTTCCTACTCTTTCCCAATGTATGTAGGAAGTCTGTCTCTGTCAGTTCAGCTAATCTATTTTCTTCATCTTGTAATTGTTGTTTAAGAGTCTCCTGTAATATTGCATGATCTTTCTGACATTTTTTAGTAAGCTGTTCTGAATTTGAAACTCCTACGCACTTTTGCAAAGATGTATGTATAACTTGGAACAACAGAAACCAAACAGGAAAAAAACAACAGGAGCATATGCTGTTTAAATTGATTAATTGTTTAATCACTTTGTAATGGGTGTGTATATATACTGCTTTTTTATGTAAGTATTTTATTCTCCTTGAAGGCTTTGGCCGAGACGTCAGAGAGAGACTTTTCCAATGTATGTATAACTTGTCTAAACTTCCTGAACTCATTGTGTCTCTTTTTTAGAAGTTTACTACATTTTTTTGTAACAAAATGTACTAGTGGTTCTATCAGTAACTGATTTGACTCACATGTGGTGACAGGGCATAACTGTTTAACATCTGAATATAATGGAAACACTTTAGCCTTAGTTAATTCTTTATCATGAACAGATCTGTCTTCACAGTCTATCTTTTTAGCAATATTATGCAATACTTTTTTATGGCATAATACACAAAATGCAATTTTTGCTGAAGCACACAATAAACATTTGTCATATTTCACATGGTTTTCTTTGAGATACCAGTTAAATATTGTAATACATTTGCATAATGCCTTACTATCAACCTGCCCTACTAAGGTTTTACATTTACTAATATGCTGTGTATACCAACATTGCAATTTACTATCCATACTGTCTAATAATATACAAACTGTCTAAGAATATACAAACTATGTAAGAATATACAAACTGTTTAACATCATCCACACTAAATATGTGACACAGAAAAAAGTCTTACCAGTTAGCAAGAAAACAGGTGATCAGGCTGTTGTTGCTGATGGCTAGAAATTTTTCAGAGTCACTTGAGAAGCTGGGAAAGCACAACAGGCAGTGGACTGTTGGGCTAGTGGATATCCCCATTTTCTTTAGTGAAATTATGGCACTGCGACTGGAACTTCTGTCTCACTCCGGATGTAGATGTCTAAAAAACTTTACTACTGCAAGCTGCATAAACTGGAATACTTCTGTTCAGAATTGACACATACGTACAAATGTTAGTTACTGCAATTTAACTGAAGTAACCCTCTGCAGGGCTTACCATCACTCCCCCTGTGTTTGAATGCAGAGTATAGGTTCAAATGCAGGAATTAGGTTCAAACGCAGATTTTAGGTTCAAATGGTGCTAGACTCCTGGCTGGCTTGCCATTGACAAAATATATAGATCTCTGCTTACTGCTTCTTACTGCTTGCTCTTGCTGTGGGATTTGCTGTCTGGATTCTGCTAAAATTTAAAGTCTAGTTATATTTGCATTCACAGTCTGTCGCATACAGAAACTTGCAGAATATACACTGATGAGAGAATATACTTTGCAGCATCAACTTTAGAGAGCAGTAACCAATAACTTTTTATAATAAACCAAACTGGACAAATGTTGCAGCTTAAAAGTACTGTTCCAACTTTACTTCTCATATAGTACAGATGATGTGAGAGATATAACATTTACCTCAGGACTTGTGTCCCTACCATACCTCTAACATAACTAGATTTAATACAGACTTTTTATACATATTTTAGTTAAACACACACCCTCTTGGTTTTGGAAAGATACTGCCTTGATGACGCAAATGCTAACACATCTGTTTTTGTGCAAATGCTGATAAGTAAACTGTCTTCAAGGAAATGCCTTGTGGATTAAAAAGCACATTTTTAAACTTTCTTAGAAAAAACATGTCCTGTTGTCCAGTGAAAGCAGATTACATTCTTGTCATGTCTGTAAGAAGTCAGTTTTCTTGATGTGTGTGTAATACACTCATAAGTAAGTTCCTTATTTTTTTAAGCCACAGTCATTTAGTATGGTTGCTGATCACATATTACTAAACTCTGTTTCTGTTTTTAAGCAAACTTTTTCTTTCAGCATATTTACAACAGAATTAATTTCAGCCTTAAATTCATAATATCTAACATAAATCATCCTCTAAAAGTCCCCTCCCTCCAAAATCTACTCCAACCCTAGCATACCACCAGACCACTATGCTCCAGCAACAAAAATCAATTACAGGTAACTAGAATCAGGAACTCTGCTGGAGAAGCTCTCTTCTCCTACTCCATAGCAAAATTATGAAATACCCTTCCTCACACTATAACTTCTGTGTCATCACACAGTAACTTCAAAGCTGCTCTAAGATCTCATCTAAAAGAGCACTGGGCATGCCCCTGTAACAAAACTGTCTAACATCTCTATCCAAACTCTCTAATCCCTTTCTTCCACCACTCTAACTACCTCAGATTGCAGCCAAATACACTGCTTGTAAACCTATATCTCAACTGTAATCTTAGCCACTGTTATTCAAGGGTATTAGCTGCTAGATCAGCTATTAAAATACTTGCTAGTCTTTATGGCACCAATGATATGTGTTGTACCATTTAAGTAAATACTTAATTTCATTTTGAACTATAACTGTTTACTACTATTGTTAAATAAAACCTACCTATACGTCTTGTAACTTGTAATTAATTGTTGTGTTTATTGTGGAGCTTTCCTGCCCGGGCCTCTGCTGAAAAAGGACCTGTGTCCAGTCAGATTTTCCTGGTCAACAAATGTAAATATATAAATGTCTCTGCACTAAAGAGAAATGTCCTAAAATAATGCAAACAGTTCTTGGTTTATGTAGTCTTTTTCTTGACACTTTTAGTGTGTCTGTAGCTGATATTTTTACTCCATCAATTCCTATTTTCTTGCAGAACATTAGATTATATTTTGTGAAGTCTCTCATGTTTTCTTTCTCACAGACCACCATGTCCTCATTTTTGTCAATTATTTCCTTATAAATGTATGTTAGTCATTACTTAGTAACTCAAGGTACTTATTATTTTTTGTCATTTCTCACAGGATGCCATCCATTACTAACCTTTTAAGAGCATAACCACATGCTGCTAGCTAAGCAAATATTTTTCTTGTGTTTACTGCATATTTTGAGCATGATTATATTACTGAGCTGGACATGTTTGTCCTCTAACTGCCTAGTACATTAGATTCTGCACTTAGCACTTTTAGCCTTTACATTTTCATGCAACGTTTTATACATTTAAACCTGTGGAAAATGTTTATTTTATATAATATCTATCAATTCCCCCTTTTATTTTAAAAATAACAAAAATGTCTGCAATGAAAACATTTCTTCTTATAGGTTCATAGGTCAGTAGTAGGCAAACTGCCCTTGCAGGCCATTTTAAGCCTAGCCAATTACCCCATGTAGGGATCAAACCCTATACCTTGTGTCTGTAAGGTAAATACCTTAACCATTATGATATCCCCCTCCTCTCTCCCCCCTCCCATTCTCCACACTATTTATCTTTCCCCCCAATTCCTATCAATGTCTGTAATTTTCCTTCTTTTGAACAACCATTATCTTTCTGTTTTTACTCTTATATGTAGTAAATTTAGACTACTGCTATCAGTACAACCCTTAACGTTCATAATTTTTTCTTTTGTTTTTCTCTTTATAATTATAATTAATTTCATATTTGCACTGTTATTTTTAATAGTTTTGGTCCTGTATGTTTACCTTTGCTTGTGTTTGTGGGGCTCTTTCCCCTTGGGTACATACTGAAAATGGGTTGCTTACTATCAATGCAAATAGCTAATAACCTTTTCTATTTTTACAATTCTTTTGTATTATGATTGTTATTTAATATGTGTATATTGTCACTATCTTTACTTATGTTTGCTGGGGCTTTTCCCCTCGAGTCTGCACTGAAAATGGGTTTGATTGCAAATTCAGTTGGACTAACCCGGTTAACAAATGTGAAATAAATAAATAAATAAATAAAAATAAAACAAAACAAAACAAATCACCAGCTGCACATCACTGGGACATTCTGGTATCCACCACCCCTCTCCGTATTACTCTAGTCTCCCTTACTTACCTCTTGTAAAAGTGCTCTGCACTTACAGCAACTGCAGCAGTTTGAAATCAAAAAAACTCATCTCTTCTTACCATCGGCTTTCTGCCTCTCCCATCGCCCTGCAACTATAGACTGTTTTCAGTCATCAGCATTTTTTATTTTGTCCTTATATTACACTGGCAATTTATAAGTTTATCTAAACCTCAGCTACGAAACATTAGCATCTTTTTCTGATGCTTTGTTAATATAATTTGCATTGCAAGACATGTTTATGATTGAAACCTGATTAACAGTTTTGTTAATACACACTTTTATGCACATAATCATTATTAGGAATATTATTACACTGATAGCTATAATGGTAGTGATGATGGTGCCCCACCATCCAGAAAACAGCCCACTTATCCAATCACTCCAATCACTGCTCCAGGTTTTTTTGGATTTTCAGATACTTCTACTATTCAGCTTGAATTTAATAGACTCTGACTTATCTGGAATACACATACAGCATTCAGCTGCCATGAGGGTGCAAACCCCTCCCTGTGACGCAAGCACAAAATCAAGTGCCATTCGATTCTGCAATATGACTGTTTACATTGCTATCATTTCTTCTGTAAGGTCAGAAATAGTCCCATATGTAGCATTAGCTAAGCTTTCTAATAGTTTTGCTAGTTTTCTCACCTACCAGCACTGGTGGCTCGTAATATTGGACTGCAGGACTGCAGCCTCCCCCACAGCTGTAAATTGAATCCAGACTGCTGTTTAACCAGTCCAGATTCAGAAAGAAGGCAGCAGTCTACAGATGCCCCAGAAGTCTATGCAGTTATAACTGCATAGACTGGAAGGAGATCAGACTGCAGGGTCTGTAAAGTATGTGTGTAATGCCCCAGTTAACTATAACTTGTAACTAGAGAGAGTAACTCAGGCTCAAACCCTCAACCTTGGGTTCAGGTAACAAAAGCCTGAATTCCCTACCCACCGCCACTTGTGAAAATTGTTTAGATTTTTGCCTCATATTTTTGTTCTGTTCCTCCTAAAATCTGTGGTTTTCTGGATTTTTTTCAATAAATGACAGACATTTGAATTTCATATTCTTCAGAAAGTACATGGTAACATGAAGCATTTTATTCTAGCAAATATCTAAGTTTATATGATCAGTATTTGAAATGTGACCCTATTTTGGGGCTGTATTCCCCCATTATTGGCTTTCTGCAGTTTTTTTTTTTGTTCTAAGAGGTTGAGAGCTATGGTGAGAACTGAATTCACTGAATATGTTTGGAGGTTGTATTCCCCCATTATTGGCTTTGTCTAGGTATTTTGTGCTAAGATGTTGAGAGCTATGGTGAGAACGGAATTCATTAAATGATAGCCATCTAAGTTTCAGTCTTCCTGTCTTTCAAGAAACAGCTGATTTGGCATAGTGATATGTTGCTCTGACTGTAGTGTACAAGGTCCTGGGTTCAAGACATGGCTGTAGCACAGCATTTTATTCTAGCAACTTTCCAAGTTTACACAAGCAATGTTTAAAATGTGTCCCTGGTTTTGGGGCTTTTGTCCCCCCCCCCCTCCAATAAATTTTGGCTTTTTCCAGATTTCTTGTGCTCATGTGCTGCAAAGTTGAGAGATACAGTTGAGTGTCAAGTGGATTTTAAAAGGAGCTAACAGCTTCAGGGGAAGAAAAGTTTTGTGCTGCTTACATTGTTAACAGCACAACAGGTAGTGTACCTGTTTTCAATACAGAAGGCTGTGGGTTCTACTCCCGCAGTATGTAGATGCATTGCTGATACTGTGCTGTGTTGTACTTTTAAATGGGGTGGATGCTGCAGTCCTGAGAATGTCCTCTTTGGTGGAGATACCTAGTAACTATCAACCTGTTATCAGTTTGCCATCCATTCCCTATTGCAATATTACTAGCTTATCATTTTTTAATGTAACATGGGCAATTTATTCCTCAAGGACAATAGGCACTTTATTTGTAGATGAAACAATGAAATATAAAGTTGTTTGCTAGCAGCAACCACTTAATTAGTTACAGATCTCTTTAATGTGGAATTATTTAGATGACTTTTACTTCTGAAGATATTGTGCATATTTACTGACACTGGTGGATTGTAGAAGTTTGAGTAGACTTTTATGATGGAAATGTTCTGAATTGGGCAGTTTTGTCATTATTGGTGCATGCATTTTGTTTCATTGTTTACTTGAAACATGTTCAAAACAATACATTTAAATTTCCATCTAAAAATTGTACTGTATTACACAAGGAATATAATTTAATACAATCAGGAATGTGTACAAAGAGCACATTTATGTTTTGTGTGCAAGGGGCCTATGATTTGAAAACAGCATTGAAACCCACATTCAAAGAATACACATCTGGCCAGTGCTGTTTCAATGAATGTGAGTTTCAAGGGCAGAGAAGTTTTAATGCTAACATCTATTTTCATTGTGAGACTGCATTGCTTGGTTTAGCAGATGTCTATTAGTCTTTGCACTGTAAAATGTAAAATAAAACTTTTAAATGAAATCCAAATCATTGTAGAAGTAAAGCAGTATGCACATTACAGTGTTTATCATAAATGGGGTGAAATAGCCAAGTAATGGGACACTGGAATGGCTGCAGGGAAGAAGCCCCATTTGACCATGATTTTTTAAGGGGGGAAGGGTGGCAAACTCAAAGACAGCCCCGGCTGAATTATACCTCCCCACTGTCCAGATTTTCACAGAATGAATAGAGTTTTGCTTCTTATTTTTGGTTTATTCCTCATAAAATTTGTGGTTTTCTGGCAAATCATTTAAGAATGGTCACTAAATAATGACAGACATTGAGTTTCAGACTTCATATCCTTCAGAAAAATGCATACTAAAGCTAGACCTGTTATTCTGTAAACTGTCTAAGTTTATACAAGAGCAATTTTTAGTACTGTCTGTATGTTCCCCAATATATTTGGCCTTGTCCAGATTTCCAGCTTTAAGAGGTTGAGAGGTACGCACAAATAAATCACTTTATAGAATTAGCTATATCCAAACCTCTCAACTGTTCCTGACTTTGGCTCAAAATGTTGCTCTCCACCTAATAATCCCTCTGCAAAATGGCAATTTTGAAAGAAAATGTGGAGGGTTTACAATTAATAAATAATTGTAATGATCAGAGTTATAGATTACTTTTATTTCAGAAATGCATGTGGCTTCTCTTATTTTGTCAGCTGCTCAATTTAACAGTACTAATATTTAAAAAGTGTCCCTTCTTTGATAGGTTCCCAGCTGTATTGTGTGGCTCTTTTATATTTTTGCATCACATTTTTGGTCCATTTTTTATAAAATTCTGTTTTTTCTGGCAAATTAGTGGCAAATCATTAAAGATTGAAGTTAGAAAATAATGACAGGCGTTTGAGTTTCAGATTGCATACCCTTCAGAAAAATTCATACTAATGCAAGATACTATTCTATTATCTTTCTAAGTTTATAAGAGGAATATTTAAAATGTGTCCTTATTTTTGGGCCTTTGTCCCACTTATATTTATGGCTTTGTCCAGATTTCTTGCTCTGAGGTTGAAAGGTATGACAAACGTGTCAGGGCCATCACCATCAGTCAGAGACATTTAAAATTGTGACATACTTGTTGCACCCTACTCCCCCATGTAGTAACTCTGGATATATCCAAGCAAGACAAGGAGCAGTTATGCAGTAAAAGTGTGCAGAGTATCCCCCATCCAAGGGAGACACAAGTACTACAGTGGCTTTTTATCTGCCCTTGATTTTGCAGAATGTTCTGGTTTTCTGTCATATTGTTATACTGTTGATTTATGCTTATTATTCAGTTGTTGCAGTGCCTGTTGTTCTATGTTTAAGTAGCATTGCTTTAATGACCATCAGGTAAGCTTGTCTGAGATTGCAGGATGCAAGTAAGCTTTAATAAGCATACTGTTAAAGAATTACCAACAATGAAAGCCTTTTTGTTGTTGCCATGAAGAGAATATTTACATAACTAGATAACGTATAAGCTTTAGGTATTGAAATGCATGTGACAATATTTGTAACAAAATACAGGATTACAGTATTTTCAGAAGCTCATTACATTTGTTGGACACTTGCAGTAATCTTTGCAGGCTTTACCTGTAAACTAAACAGAATGCCAATCTATCATGTGTGGTCCATAACCTGTGCAGTAATCCTTTAAGCAATTATCTTGAGCTTGTTTTTTGTTTGCTGTTCATTTTTTACTTTGACCCATGAAACAAGTAGATAGTTGTTGTCAGGCACCAGGTCTTTTTTGGATAAGAAACATTTTTACAAGTGGGGGTATTACAGAGATTGCTGCTTTCAGCATGTTACTTGGTACTTTTATAAAGCTGAATATAAATTATAATTAGAACTGCAGTGCAAGGAGAAGTGGTTTGAGTTGAGTGCTGCTTGCTTTTTTATACTTGATTTTTGACTGGCATTCCAGTGATGTATTTAAAATGTAATTTATTTTTTCATGCTTCACAACCTTTTTATTTCCATGTAGATATTGAGTAAGCTGTCATGTAGCCAATGCATTGAAACACTTTTTCTTCTACACTTCATTTTGTCTTGATTGGACTCTCATGACGGTTTGGCACCCAAGGCAGCGTATTTAATTAAAGTCACAATTTTTGTGGTTTTAAGTATAGTCCCACCCCTTTCTAGTTGGCCACACCCCTGCCCATTGGCCCCACCCATTCAACTGTCTCCTGCAAACTCCCCTTTGATTTGAAGTCACCAGCCGCCACTGACTCCCAGATTGCTTTGGGTGTTCCATATCAGGGAAAAATATCTGCAGCTGATATTACCCATCCACTAGCTCCATATAACTGACTCTCAGATTGCTTTGGGTGTTCCATATCAGGGAAAAATACCTGCAGCTGATATTACCCATCAACTAGCTCCATATCTTTAAAATCTAATTCTTAGAAATCTTCCAACCTCTTTTTCTTATTTTTTTAATACTCCCTGTGGAATCTCATTTATTATTTTCCTCTGAGGGATTATATATCCCACATAACATGCTCCCATCCAATTTCTGGGTAACCATTTATATGCATTTTTACCACATACATAATACTCTCCTTTATATAATACATCAATAGGTTTCTTTTCTGACCTGTTCATTATATTATTTGCAAATTCTCCTATGCCATTAATGTTCCATGTATCCCCTTTGATCCTATACCTAAGGTGTCTTCGTTCACTTGTGTTCATATGACTTATTATATTTATACCAAGGGATGTCTTGAGATATTTGATTTAAAATGTAGTTAGAATAGAAATAATTGCTAAGGAATGTTTTGTTTCAAAATAAAGGCTGGTATACTCCCTATTCTGTCCTATTCCATGTATGACATATTTTTGTTAACTTAATATTATAGCAATTGTCTCCCACAGCTACTGAACCTGCCTGGCTGATGCATATACTTTCATTTTTTTCTTCTTCCCAGCTGAATAGTGGGCACTACTTGAGCATGTACTAACTTATATGATCCTGTTCTATTTAACATTTCTGTTGTTTTGTTTGTTGGTAGGGGTGCTACACTAAACCCTGTCGTATCTCCTGCTGCCAAAATCATGGCACACACCCAATATTTTGTTTTATTGAATGATGACGCATGCATTTTTGCATATTAATAAATATATTAATATCAGGTGTCCATTCCCTCTCTTTCTGTAGGTTTTTTCTATGTTTTTTTTTAATTTCATTGCCTTCTTTTGTCATTTGTATTAAAACCAACATACAATATATACAGGATTAACAACATTGCAAATGCAATTAAAATACATTTTGCTTTTGACTTATCCTCTTTTCTTCTGCCTTGTTCTGGATCCATGTCTGATCCTTGTAATCATCCAAAACAGTGTGTCATTATCTGCAAAACAGATAGTACCTCATTTACTTGTTTATTTTCTGGCTTTTTATTACTGTACACTGATCACTATGTACAAGAATTTTTTTAGGTTTTTATGCATTGCTCACTTTTAGGACTAAAGGTCCTATTTTTTTTTCTTTACTTTAAAAGATCCTTGCCAGTTACTGTCCCATGGACCAGTTTTATTGAAATTTTTTACCATGACTTTACTTTCAATTTGAATACTTTCTTCTTCTGGCAGTATTGGAACCTTTTCCCATAAATGGAAAGCTTGTTCTCCGGCCATGCCTTGGCATATTTCTTGCAGGTCTTTCAGCCATTGCTGATGCTTTGTTGCCTCCAACAGTGGTCTCTCACTCTGGACCTCAAAATCAAAAGGGAACTGTAGGGGCATTTTTCTACCCATCATCACCTCAAACGGGGATATACCCAATTTGCTACTAGGTGTTGATCTGATCCCCATCAGAATGTTAGGTAAATGTTTTACCTAATCATTTTATTTTTCAATGCACATCTTTTTTAACCTGTCCTTTAAAATTCTGTTTATTTTTTCCACTATCCCTTTTGATTGTGGATGGTATGATAGATGGAATCTTTGTTGAATTCTCAACATGTCACAACATTCTTTCATCATTTTATTGACAAACTATGATCTATTATCTGATTCTATTACCCTGGACCCCCCACCCAGTGACAAGATATGTTTTTCCATTGTGCTTCTGCTGTCACTTTGGCTATCATTCTTTTGGTCAGATTGCCTCCACCAATTTTGAAACTACATCTACCACAACCAGCAAATAGTGGTATCTGCCCTTTGCCAGATGCAGAGGCCCTGCATAGTCAATTTATATCACATACCGTGGTCCATCTGCCGTGGGTACCCTATGCAACTGTGGCTTTTTATTATGTCCATTTGTATGAAGATATATCAGATATTCATCCTCCATTACTTTAAACAAATATTTTTCAGATTTGGATTCCAATACTTTTCTTTTACTATTGGCTATATTTTTTCCTTTCCTATATGTCCCAGTATTTAGTGATTAAACTTTGCTAACTGTTTTGCTAGTTGATATGGAATGTATGGCAATCATACCTCTCAACCTAGAAACATCAAAAATCTGGACAAGGCCCATGAAAAATAGGTACAAATCAGTATGCTGACTAACATAAAAATTGTATACATAATTACGTAACCCTGCCCACTCCAATGGAATTGTGGGATACCAGCTTTCAAATGCAAACTAAAGAACAGGCAACCAAAATATGGTACCAGAGTCCTTCTGCAGCCATTACAATGTCCCATTACTTGGCTATTTCACTACATTTACCATAATCACCAGTGTGCATACTGATTTACTTCTACAATGATTATTTGGGTTTTATATTTATATTTGATAGCACAATGCACAAACACTAATAGACATCTGCTAAATAAAGCAATACTGTCTCACAATGAAAATAGACTTAGCATTAAAACTTATCTTCCCTTGAAACTCGCATTCACTGAAACAGCATTGAAACCCACACCACATCCAAAGAAAATGCATCTGACCAGTGGTGGATAAAGATTACCTTTGGCCTGGCCCATTGCAGACAAAACAAGAAACATACATGTGTTCTTTGATACACCTTCTTAACTTCATTAAATTATATTCCTTGTATAATACAGCATACTTGTTAGACTTTGAGCGCATTTTAAATTTATTGTTTGAATATTTTTCCAGTATGCAATGAAACAAAAAGCATGAACCAATAATGACAAATCTGCCCAATTCAGAACATTGTCATCATAAAAGACTACTTACACACACACACACACACACACACACACACACACACACACACACACACACACACACACACACAGACACACACACACACACACACACACACACACACACACACACACACACACACACACACTAAATATATGCATAAGATACAACTAAAGCTTGTACGATGACATAACACTGTTGTCAGCTCATTATTAAAACTCAGCTTTTACGTAAAAGCCCAGGAAACACATGTCAAAAGCATCAAAGGTGAAAAAACAGAGGTATGGAGAAAACAACACTTTTCTAATATTCTGTCAGTGCTCAACTAGCCTCCTATGGAGTTTCTTAAAAAGACCATGTCTGAAATTAATATGAACATTTCCAAAATTTTACTAAACATATATTCAAATAAATACAAGCTAACATCAAAACCTTTTGCCTGATATGTCTGATATTCAATATAAAATAGGTCTCTTTGTATAATAACCATTAGTTAAACTAATGTCTTAGATGGAAAGGTATCCACAATAATACAACAGAGTCCAATTTTTTTTCTTTGCATTTCACATGAAGAACATGTCTTGCTGCTGGATTACACATTGGTTTATTTCTAATATATCATACATGCTCTAAAATCCACTTTCTAACTTGTCATTTTGTCATTTAAACGTAAATGTGCTGCAATATAAAATAACACTTTGAGGCAATACAATATAGACCACAATAGCATAAAAGTCAATAAGCACAACAATGGAGTAAATATGATACAAAAAAAAACAAAAACAAATAAATAAATCAGTGATAACTACCCAGCTTTTAAGTACTTTTTGACATCTATAACAGAAACTTGCAACACCTAAGCTAAGCATACACTAACAGACTGTAGGGGATTAATAAGAATCATTCTGTACCAATAATGCCCACAAGTAGCAAGTTTCTTTTTTAACACTTTTAAGTTTGCATTATCTGATTCAAGATGCATGACTCTGCATTATATATCACCAACTAGTCTTTTTGTCTATCCCCTTCTGTAATATCTCTGCACAGACCAGTCCTTCCTTCTCACATCTGATAAGGCTGATAGTGGTACCTTGAATCAGCGCACACACACACACACACACACACACACACACACACACACACACACACACACACACACACACACACACACACACTGCAGTCTATTCTAGCCTCACTCCATTCAGCTAAGGAGTTCCATCAGCTTGTTCTGTTCTTGGAACTTAAATCTGCATCAGTCCATTAACAGCTAAAGACACACACACACACACACACACACACACACACACACACACACACACACACACACACACACACACGCACACACAGTCACACACACACACACACACACACACACACACACACACACACACACCATAATTACCTCTGCAGTCCATTCTAGCCTTGCTCTGTTTAGCTAAGGAGTTCCATCGACTTGTTCTCAGAACTTAAATCTTCAGCAGCCAACAGTCCATTAGCAGTTAAGGAAGCTCCATTCCCCATTCAGAAACCAGTGCAGCTTAAAAACCTAAGGAGTTCCATTCCCTTGCGGCTGGCTGGAAATGACTGCATGGCATGCACGTTATTGTTTGAACTCAATTCCGACAGGCTGGCAGGCTGCTCCACAGAGTTGACGTCATCATGCACATGATGACGTCAGCTCAAAAAGCTGGAAAAATAAAATTCAAATTAAACAGCTGAAAATTTCAGAAATGAAGGGGTGCCACTTGGGAATCTTGGCACCCCATTATTTGGACCCCAAAACTCAGTAAAAACTGAGTAATTCGGTACGATTGGGCGGTATGATGGTAGTCATAGTCTCTTTGGTGTATGGAAAATGTAAAAATGCCCATCTTCCCCATTACTTTCTAATTCACACTGTTTTAACTCTATTTCCCCTCCTCCAGGGGCCGTACTTCGGAGAACTGGCGTTTCTCTTCAGTTTCTTCAGGGTATAAAGGCTCTCCCTTTTCTGCTGCCCCTGTTGCTTTGGGATCAGCCAAAACATTTCATCTCACATCTTCATTATTTGTTCTTTGATGGGCTCTCAGTTTTAAAATACTGAACTGTCCTTGCAACTGATACTTTTATATCATTTCCATATGTCCTGCAAAACGGTAGTGGGTTTTAAAGGTTTTCCTGAACTATCAATGAACCTCTCCTTGCCCATGTTGCCATATGCAGTCTCAATGAGTTTACTACATAGACACTGTCACGGTAAACGTTTACTGGGTTAAATCACTGCAAAACCTATTTTACAGCTTCTAACTCTGCCCATTGAGCTGACATGAATTCTGGTAATTTTACCAGAATTGGCTTATCGCCCTTTTTCATTGTAACAACTGTGAATCCAGTATAGTATTTTCCATCCTTCCAAAACTGAGCACCATCCACATACACAGTCAGAATGCAGTGGTCATGATATGCTTTTAACAGTGACTTACCGATTTTTTTTCCAGCTTTGCCATCCCGTCGTTATTTTTCTTCATTTCCAATAAAACTGGATAGACAATGCTTGTCTTCCATTTCTGTGTGTAAATCCCTTGTACTGAAATTAGCCAGCCATTTTGAAAAGACAGTCTGACTAACTCCTTCCATAATATTGTTCATTCCACTATTACCCCACAGCATTTTTATGGTCTGATGTGAAATCATACTATTACCCCTGAGAACATGGTCAAATACTACATTTGTTTGATTCCCCAATATATAGCCAAAAATTGTTGAATGCAAGGATGATATCTTTTTTTTACCGAAGTAATTTTCTGGCTGCAAAAGGAAATGGGTCGTAACCTTCAATCCATTCCCAGAGAGATTTCATGTGGCCAAGATTGTAAAAGAATGACTAAAAGTTTTTTTTTTTCCTGCTGCTGCTTGTAAAATAAATGGCAATTTATTAGTAGGAGCTATTAGCTCCATCACCTGTGCCAATTTGTGTTTCAAAAGCTTTAACACTTCTTCCTCTACGCACCTCCATTTTTATCTTTTTTGTTTGACAGCATTTTATTGACGGTAGCTGCAACAGTAACATAATCTTCCATAAATTCTCTGTTAGAATTCATAATGCCCATAAATTTGTGTAAATCTAGAATTGTCAGCAGTTTTGGCAACTTCAGGATTCCATGCACTCTCTCCTTAAAGGGAATCCCCCCCAGTTGGTGTAATGAATATTCTTAAGAATTTCACTTCCTGTGACAAAAATTGCATTTTGCCTTTATTTACTTTAAACACTGCTTCCTGCAGTTCTCTTAGAACCCTATTTAGTAGATTTAGATACTGTTTGACTGTTTCTGACTGTATCAATATATCATCTATGTAATGTATTAACCTGTCATTTTTGCTGACGTCTTGCAAGATGGTCCCTATTATCTGCTGAAAAATGACAGGACTGTTTTGAAAGACTTGAGACAATCTAGTCATTACATAGGTTCATAGATTCATAGGTAGGTACTAGGCTATCTGCCCGAGGGCATTTATAAGCCTAGCCAGAGTGTGTAGGCTTTCGCTGCCCCATTGATTAATTAACTGATCCTCTGTCAAGCAGAGCCAATGAAGTGAGGTTTCTCTTGAAGAGTGTTAGTGAGGGGCTCTGCCTGATGTAATTTGGAATTTTGTTCCAAAGCATGGGGAGTCTCTGTGACAGGAATCTATCCCTCCAGCATGCTCTATTTATTGTTGTGGCAAGGTTTAGCTCACTAGAGCATATGGCTCGTAGTGACTTGGATTTCTTTAGGTGGAGCATGTCCATCAATTCTGAGTTGGACATGGCTTTGTAAATCAGGCAGAGATCACCTCTGAGTAAGTGATATGCCACTGAGTACAGCCGGAGTTTTTTCAGTCGGGCTGCATAGGACATATTTTTGAGGCCAGTAATCCTCTTGGTGAGGTACTTTTGTGGTCTTTCCAGCTGTTGGAAGTGTCTTGTGAGGTACGTCCCAAATGGGGCATTGTACTCAATGATGGGTCTAATGAGTGACGAGTAGAGGGGCACTATAACCTCTTTATTTGTAGATGTGAACCCTTTAGTAATTAGATGGGCCACATAGAAGGATTTCCTAACTACTTTAGTAATATGATTGTCAAAGGAGAGATTACTATCTACCTGGGTCCCCAGATCTCTTATTACCTCTTCTGTATTATGGGGGCTGCCACCTATGTGGTAATTCGAGGATGTTTTGTTTTTCCCAAACGGGATGACTATGCATTTTTTGTCATTTAGCTTGAGGCCATGACTTTGACACCAGGTGTCCGTCTCAGTAAGGCCCTTTTGGAGGATGTCCGTGCTAGCCGGAGAGTCAGTTATGGCTGCCAGTTTGCAGTCATCAGCGAACTTGGTTAGCCATAGTCCTCTTGTGTTTGCCTGTACTTCTGAGAAGTATATGCCAAACAGTAGGGGTCCCAGGACTGAGCCTTGCGGGACACCACTTGTGACTGGTTTAGAGTCAGACCTGGAGTCCGCTATTCTTACCGTGTGAGTTCTGTCTGTAAGCCATTTGGCAACCCATTTTGTGACATAGGGGTTTATGTTCAGGCTGGTGAGCTTTTCTGTAATTCCCGAGTGGGGAATGGTGTCAAAAGCCTTGGTGAGGTCAAGGTAGGCTGTGTGAACCACCTTTCCCTCATCTATGGCCTTGGTGACTGTCTCAAAGAAGTCAACCAGGTTTAGTAGGCATGATCTGCCCTTAAAAAAGCCGAACTGGATCAGGTCAAGTGTTTGGAGGTTCCCAATGTCTTTGTTAATGAGTTCCATAATGATGCTCTCCATAGCCTTGCAGACCAGGCTAGTCAGGCTTATGGGGCGATAGTTACCAGGGTCAGTTGTGGCCCATCCTTTGTGTAGAGGAATAACCGTTGCTGTGTGCCATTCTATGGGCACATAGCCTGTGGAGAGGCTGAGGTTGAACAGCGTGTTTAGGTGGGGGGTTTGTTCATTCTGTAGTTCATGCAAGACACAGCCTGGGACACCATCTGGTCCCATTGATGCTGTGTTTTTGACTTTTGAAAGGGCTATTTTCACCTGTGCATCTGTGATTTTTGGGACACTACACATTTCCGGTATTGTTGTGGGCCCTATTGGAGGTGAGTGGGGGGGGGGGGGTGAAGCTTACACTGAATCTATCTACCAGAATGTTGGCAATATCAGTAGGTTCAGTATATTTTATGCTATTTTGCACTAGTTCAGTGCATATCTGTGAGTTGCCACTTAGATTCTTAACATAGCTAAAGAAGGCTTTGTGGTTATCATTTGAATCATTGGCTATTTTTCTTTCAAAGTTAGCCTTGGATGATTTCATGAGGGATCTTAGTTTCTTACTGATACTGATCAGGGATGTCTTTCCTTCTTGGGGTTTGCTTTTTTTCTGAACTAGTTTCCTCCTTCTATTGTATAGCTTGTTTATTGCATGGGTCCACCAAACTGGTTTCCTTCTCTTAGAGGAGTGAGTCTTGGTTTTGCTAGGGATGGCATGATCCATGCATCCTTGTAGGTGCTCATAGAGTGCATTTGTAAAGATTTCTGTATCTTGGGCAGTGTTATCCTTTAGCGTGGGGGCTGTGAAACTTACCACCTCTGTCTTAAGTAAGGTGAAGTTTGCTTTAGAAAAGTTTTTTACTGTGGTTTCCTTAGTTAGGGGTGGTGGCGGGGTGTAGACATCCAGAGTGATTAGTTTATGGTCTGATCTAACCAGTGATGGGTTGAACACCTGTCGCCCATGTTGGTGATGACCAGGTCTAATATGTTTTCATCTCTGGTAAGGGAATTTACCATCTGATCCAGGGCATTTGAGTTGATGAATTCCAGGAAGTGCTGGGCCTTGGAATTTGCACTCGAGTAGTTTTCCCAGTGAATGGTAGGGTAATTGAAATTGCCCAATATCAGGGTGTTCGATAGGACCTTCATGTTTTCCAGTGTGTCCAGAAAGATGGAGTGGTGGTCCTGGGTCATGAAGGGTGATCTGTAGCAGGCCACAATTTGCATTGCAGATTTGCCTGATGTTAGTTGCACATGGATGATCTCAGAGGTATCATGCTGCGCCACCAACCTGGAGGTGTAGGTATCTTTGATGAATATGGATACACCCCCTCCTTTTGTGTTTTGGTCCATGTTCTGTGGCCGAAACGTGTGGTATGAGTTGTAGCCCAGTATTGCTGGGGTGCTCTCTGGAGCTTTGAACCAGGTTTCAGTTACTGCACAGATGTCGACATTCTCCATACTGAGGAGTGCTTTGAGCACGTGCATTTTGAGATTTAAACTCCTGGCACTGAGTAGCATAACCCTCAGTTTTTTGTTAATTGTGCTGTTTATGGAGGTGGGTTTGACTTTTGAGCCTTGCCTAAAAACGGCACTATGGGGGCAGTAAGAGCCATGGCCAGTATTCGAAAGCCTAGGGGTGACAGGTGCAAGCCGTCTCTTGCGAAGCAACGCGGCTTGTCGAGCATGTCGTCCCAGGCTGACAGATACTGGATCCCCTTTGAATGACACCAGAAGCTTAGCCAATTGCTGAAATTGATCATTTTTTCTTTATACTGAGGTATCATTCTTGGTGAGGGCAGGATGCTACTCAGGGTCAGGGTCATACCAGCCTGGGCTACATGATCAGAGAGCTCTTCTATGTCTCTTTTCATGTAGTCCAGGGAGGTAAGTCTCAGATCATTCACACCAACATGAACAATGACAGAGTCATATTTGCACTTGTTCTGGAGTGACCTGAGTGCTTGTGTTATGTGGCAGATTTTGGCTCCCGACATGCAGCTAACAGTAACCTTCTGCTTGTTCAGTCTAGTGAGTGGGACATCAGTGTGCCTGGCCATAGAGTCACCTATTAGTAGTGTGTTGGGTATGTTATTTTGCCTTAAGGGCTGTGATTGCTCGGCACACTGATTTTGTGTTTTATGTGCTGTCTGGTTTGTGACGGGAAGTGCAGGTTGTTTGGGTGTCTGCTTTGGAGGTCTCTGATGCTTTTGCAGGTTTTTATTTAGAGCCTCCAAGTATGATTTTGTGTATTTATGTGTATTTTTTGCCAGTGCTATTTCAGTAGGTCTGTGTGCAGCTGGAGTTGTGGTGCAGGTGTTAATCTTCTTCTCTTGACTGTCTGTTCCAGTCTTGGGTGGAGACAGCTTAGCTTCCAGTTTGGCTGTATAATTGCATCTCTCGCATATGTTAGTGTTTTGTTGTAGGAGGAGAGGGTTGTCTGTGTACATTAGGCAGTTGTAACATTGCCTCAGGATACCCAGATTCACCAGCTGGACTGGAGAGTGCACCTGAAGTTGCCCTTTGGTCATGCCTGAATAGTAGGGTGAGCTGCTTAGTCGCTTGGCTGGTGAGGGGTGAATAAAGTGCCTTGCCCTGCTGGGCAATCAGTGTCAGAGTATATTAGTGCTTGCTATTAGGTCTGAGCAAGTGCTGGGCTGTAAGATGCTTTTTGAGTGCTTAGGTTGAGAGTTAGACTAGTTTCAAGGGAAAAACTGAAGAGGAGACTTAGCGGAGCCGGGAATAATTTAACCATAGCTAACCGGCACTGCCCGGTGCACAAAACCGTGCAAACATGGTTTTTATAGTAGGGAAATGAAAGAGAGAGAATTATCCCAAAATGGCCAATAAACTACTAACATCTGGGCTGAAACCACTCCTCCAGGGACAGATAGGTTGCTCAAAGCTCCCCTGAACAGAGAAACTTCTTTCTATCCAAGTAAGGTATGGGCAACCCTGAATTCAGCACTAGCCTGAAAACTGGACTATACTAGCTTAGAAAGGCGGGAAACAAGGAATTTTTTTTTTAAAGATAAGGCAAAAACAGTAAAAAATACACTTAAAACATCTTTAAACAACTACAAACAATTTATCTAATGTTGGTTTCAAAGGTAAATGTAAACCATGGCCAATCTCTCTTCTGTAATGGCACTGCAAAAAATCCATTTTCCAAATCTATTACTGTGAACCACTGACTTTCTGGTTTTATTTGAATTGATAATTCCAGGACCCGTGGCATTAGGTGCGCTATTGATTTTGTGTATTGGTTCACTTTTATAAGGTCTATTACCAATCAATAACTTCCATCTTTCTTTTTAACTGGCCAGATCAGGGAGTTAGTAGGACTGTATCCTTTTAATTTTATCCCGGGTGTTCCCATTCAGGAATGCACGTTTTCATGTCTGTTACCACTTCAGATGGAATAGGATATTGTTTTTAAAAAGGAGGAATAAAATCCCTCAAACTACTGAATGTAATGGTAACTTCTAATTTACCACAATTGTTTTTTGATTTTGACCATAATGTTTGAAATTCTTGTTCTATTGTCTCCCATATATCCTTTTGTTCATCTGTGGGGGCCACCAGCCTGTTTCTTTTGCTTTCTATCAAGTTAGCCTGCACAGTTATGCATCTATGGTCATTACCTCCTTCCATTTCATATTTTGCTTTCCAGAGACTGCAATTGGAGAAGTCTATTACTATCCCCAGTTTATTCATTATGTCCATTCCAATAATGGTAGTCTGGCAACAGGGATGCATCAAGAATGTTCCTGCCATAAGATCTTTGCCATTAAACCCTGCTATTAAGGTTTTCTTTTTTGGGTCCGTCCTTAACCATCTGTTTGTAACAGAGACAGCCTCTCCAGTGTCTATCAAGACATTTTTCCACAGCATCCCCTCCACCCAAACATTGGTCAATGGGCAACAATCATTCTCCCACTTGAAAAATGCCAGGTAAACTATATGGGTAAACTCTTTGTGAATCCTCATCATTCCCTGTATTTCTTGGGATTTCCCTGAGGAACAAATCTTTTGTTCCTGATCACAGGAATCATTACCATCATCTGCTGCATATATTATCATGGTATTTCCTTTTGAAATAGCCGGTCTTCTTGCATGGTCTGGATTATAGGGCAGATTTTCCCTATATTCCACTGGATGTACATTTCCCTCTTGTCATATTGTTGTTTTTTTTTCATAATTTCCCCTTGCTTTGTTAAAAAATGTTCGATTTTGTAACGGTCTTCCAGGAGTTTTTGTTAGCACTGTTTTTTATCCTGCCCTGTACCTTTATTCTCTTTCATCTTTTCTTGTTGTTCTGGTTCTTGTGTATAAATGCTCTTTTCAATGTGCTTATTCTTCCACTTTTTATAATGTGGGCATTTCTGTTTGACATGGCCTATCTTTCTACAGAAAGCGAATGTGACCTTTCTTCTCTGAGTTTCCTGGACCCAGAGGTGCCATAATGGCACGTTTCTTCTCTCCTGTCTCTACTCTTCCTTGTCCTCACCCTGCTGCACCAATGATCTCAAATCCATTTTCATCTCTCCCTAATGAGAAGATATTAATGTCTCCATCATCACTCATTACCCTTCCCTCATTAACTTGTGAACACACTCTTCCAATGTGTCAGTTGTCTCTTCATAAATGTATTTAATGTCCCCCTGGAACTCCTTTTACCTGTTCCAGAAAAGCTTGTATTAGATGCTTCCTGATGTCCTGCCTTTCCATTTCTCTGTTGTTTATATATTGTGAACAATTTAGAAAGCTAACTTAAAATGTTTCACTTATTCCAACATTTTGTTGGACACAGGAATATTAAAGCATTCCAGCAATTTAGTAGTGAGAGCTAGACCCTGTGAATATGCCAAGAGCGCTGCTGCCATTCTGTTTAATTTAGAAACTAAAATGCAGTCATGTGTTACTATGAAAGACTTATAACATCTTGGAATAAAGACCAAAAAACATTGTTTTAAGGAATCATTGCATGCATTGCCAACTGTATATGACTACCAGTCCTCAAAGGTCAACATATTGTAAAAAATAATTTTTTTGTCATTCCACTGCGGAATTGTCTGCAGTAACCAAGACTTTTGATATACATCCACAGTTGTTCCTGTGACTACCTAAAAGTCTTCTGGCTTAATGTGGGATTCTGTTTTTTAACTCTTCAATTTGTTGTTCTAACAACCTGATAGAAGATCTTTTATCCACTAACTTTTTTTTGCAACTGTCCAATTTTTATCTGTAATTCTGCCTCCTTAGTCAATGCTTCAGAACCTTTTGTTTTTTAACCTCTAACTTAGCCATTAAATCTTTAACTTCTGATTCCCTGCCATTTTGACTCTCTACCGCAGATTTTAATGCTGCATCTGCATTTTGCAAAATGTCATCCACCTCTTGGCGGAATTGTTTTAATTCTACATCATGCCTTTTTAGGAGACCTTTTGTTTTGTCTGTAATATTTTTTTTAATTTTTCTGCCTGCTCTTTGTCTGTCAGATTTTATTATCACTGATGTCATTGCACTGTAAAAAATACATTTTAAACATTTCTGCAATTTCTTCAAACTGCAGTGACTTACTTTTATCCATAAAAGGCCGAAAGTCCTTTTGAAAATAAACAAATTATACAATAGAAGGAGGAAGCTACTACATGATAGAGCAAAATCCCAAAAAGGGAAGGCATCTCTGATCAGTGTTAGCAAAAAACTATGGGCACTCATAAAATCGTCTAAGGCCAGCTTTGAGAGAAAAATTGCACAGGACACTAAGGATAATCACAAGGCTTTCTTTAGTTATGTTAGGAACCTGGGTATGAATTCCCAGATATGCTCAGAATTAGTCCAAAATGACAAAAAATACACCGAACCCACAGACAGTGCCAACATCCTAGCTGACAGGTTCAGCGCAAATTTCTCCCCCCCCTCCCCACCAAATGGGCAAATATCTATCCCAGCAGAGTGCTGCCCCCCTGACATCTCAGTTGCTCAGGTAAGAGCCACCCTCTCCAAAGCAAAAAACACAGCATCAATGGGACCAGACGGTGTCCCGAACTGCGTCCTACATGAACTCCAAGAAGAGCTAAACCCAAACATAAAAATACTGTTCAATCTCAGCCTTACCACAGGATATGTACTCAAAGAGTGGTGTACAGCAACAGTGGTCCCTCTCCACAAAGGTGGTGCCTCAACGGATCCTGGAAACTATCGCCCCATAAGCCTGACTAGCTTGGTCTGCAAAGCTATGGAAAGGATCATCATGGACCTCATAAAAAAAGATATTGGGGACCTACAGACACTGGATCCTACCCAGTTTGGCTTTGTTAAGGGCATATCCTGCCTCTAAAACCTGGTCAATTTCTTTGAAACAGTCACCAAGGCCATTGACGAGGTGAAGATGGTCCACACAGCCTACCTGGGCCTCGCAAAAGCCTTCGATACAATACCCCACTCGGGCATTATAGATAAGCTCACCAGCTTAAATATAAACCCTTATGTCACTAGATGGGTTGCAAACTGGCTCAAGGACAGAACCCACATGGTTAGAATTGCTGGAGCCATGTCAGACTCTAAACCAGTTACAAGTGGCGTCCCACAAGGCTCAGTCCTGGGACCTCTCCTGTTCGGTATATATTTCTCGGAGGTATAGGCCAACACGGAAGGTCTGTGGCTGACCAAGTTTGCAGATGACTGCAAACTGGGCACTATAATCGACTCTCCAGCCGACACAAGCATCCTCCAAAAGGGCCTCATAGAAACAGACAACTGGTGCCAGAGCCATGGCCTCAAGCTAAACGCCAAAAAGTGTATAGTCATCCAATTTGGTAAAAACAAAGTGCCCACAAATTACCACATAGGTGGTAATCCATTAAGTACAGAAGAAGTAATTAGGGACCTGGGGACCCAAGTTGATAGCAATCTCTCATTTGACAACCACGTGGCCAAAGTGGTTAGAAAAACATTTTATATAGCCCACCTAATCATGAAGGGATTCACATCTAGATCAGGGGAAGTCATCGTGCCTCTCTACTCATCCCTCATCAGGCCCATAATTGAGTACAATGCCCCTTTAGGGATGTACCTTACCAGACACCTGCAGCAACTGGAAAGACCCCAAAAGTACCTCACCAAGAGGATCAAAGGGCTCAAACAGATGCCATATGCTGCCCAGTTAAAGAAACTCCAGCTCTACTCAGTGGCATACCGCCTGCTCAGAGGTGATCTGTGCCTGACATATAAAGCCATGTCCAACCCGGAATTAATGGACATGCTGCACCTCAGAAAATCCAAATCCCATCGAGCTACGCGCTCGAGAGACTTGAACCTCAGCACTGAAATAAATAGGACATGCTGGAGGGACAGATTCATAACCCAGAGGCTCCCTTCACTCTGGAATAAAATCCCAGTCCAGGTTAGGCAGAGTCCCTCACTGACTCTCTTCAAGAGGAATCTTGATGAGTGGATGGGGGATCGTAGGTTTACCCCGGGTATCACTTCTGTGTCACTGTTAGACAGAGGCGCAGTATACTAACCTCGAAAAAGGGCATAGCAAAATTAATTTAAAATGGGTGGTGAAAGCCAAACACACTCTGGCTAGGCTTATAAATGCCCTAGGGCAGATAGCCTAGTATGAACCTATGAACCTATGAACCTATGAAACTGGCATTATACAATGACCAGCATGTGTTTTTGTCTCACAAACCATTTTGAATGTCGTGTGTAAATTTTGCTGTATTTTTTTTGTAAAACAATTTTATGCCACATGATACAAAACATGGATACTTGTCTCTGTAATTAATACATTCTACCGAAGTTCTGTATTTTTGAAAATACTGGTCATAATATTGAAACCATTTGCACAAATAAACTTGATCACTTTTACTAGTACCAAATAAAGCCTTATTACTTTTAACATTACTACTGGCTTGTTCATACCATTGTCTTGAAAGAGTCCAGACTTGCTGAAAAGCTGTGTTACATGCACGACAATAAAAATAATAAAGTTAAAAAATCTACTTTTCAATTTTATCTAAAATATTTCATGTAGTGGCTATTATGTTATCTCAAAATTTTAATCAGGTTTCATAGAATCAAGACAGAGTCAGAACAATACTATAACACTTGAGCTAATTTTATATTATAATACAAATCCTGACAGTCAACACACAGTTTTCACTGTAGATAGGAGTAAAGACTTTAATTGAATACAAATTCTCTTTTTCTTTGGAGTATTGAAAAAAATAAATTTTTTGGATACTCTAGATACTAAAATTTTATGTGATTCAGCTTCCATTTGTCTTACTGTAAATGGTAAGTTATTACCTCATTTAAAGAGCTCAGCAAGTATTAGACAGCAGAGCCCTACATCACATTATCTTTTTAGTCTATTGTCAGAGCTTTTTCTTAAAATCTTCAGGATTTTTCAAAATAACATCTTTTTATTCTTTCAAAATCCAACAAAATCTAGTCATTGTCTGTTGTAGATTATAAATGGTTAGAGTATAATATCTGATTATAAACTAAATAGTTTGTTCCCCATTAAGGATACAAATAATACAACAAACTCACCACTGGTATCTAGTATTAACAGCTCACTTAAGCTTGACTACATAATAATCAAATACAAACCTGATGTTTGCACTTTTAACCAAATGAATTTTAACCTAACTTGGGTCAGAATTAAAGCAGACCCAGAGAACTGGAATAAGCTTAAATTTAGTTTGCTTCCTGGATCCCCTGTTATTAAAATGAACATATTTCTTAGGTATTTTCAGTTCTCAGTTCAGTTTCCTATATCCTCTCTAGACTTCTTTACATCGGCAAATAAGGCTATTATGAAATTTACTTTGAGCAACAACAATCCTTGAATTAGTTAAAATAATCATTCTGATTCAAAACACAAAGTGGGTTAAAGTTACCCAATTTGCTAATCTTCTATAGAGGTTCAAGATTAATTCAGTTATTGAGCATTTCTGGACATGTAATTTCAAGATCCACCAACACATTTCTTTGGATCACAATGATTAGATCAACTAGCTAAAATGATTCATTCATCAATAAAACAACATGCATTTCCCAAAACTTCCTCTCACTTCAGTTTATTAAAACATGGGATGGATTTCCAAACCTTCTCTCTTATATCAGTTTATTAAAATATGAGACAGGATTCATGAATGACTACATGTCCTAAGTTCATATGTGTGACATGCAGTGATGAGCGACCTATTTGCAATTCAGGAAACAGCTGTACATTTCATGGCCAGCTGCAAAACAAGGGTTAGCAGATGAATATGTAATGAACATGTAAATAGTTGAAATATATGCTAATTAAACAAAAAGTCATGGAAGAGTGATTTAGAAATGTATGAAATGAATGCAATCATGTTGAGTTCACTTTTCCTCTGAATTCCAAGATATGCTGGAACATAATCATGGAGAAACTTTGAAAAATGTTAGTGGTTGCTGTAGCCATTATAAAACTATATGTGCAACAGGACTCTCATTAAAAGATGCTGATGACAGACCTCAGTCTAAAAGATGTAGGGTGATGAGATCATATTTGACATGCCATGGACTGCATGAAACATAAATAATAGATTGAGAAAGGGTGGAGAGGGATTTGATAGAACAAATAGTGAACACCTGTTTTCCTCAACTAAGGCCTTGTGGGAAATGTGGAGAACTCACACCGGTGGAAACTAAGGTATGTGTAGCATCATATATATTAGGTAGAGAGACATTTCAGCAACCCACTGGGGACACAGTGGGGATTTCACAGGGCTCTATCTCAAGACTGCTCCATCAGTTTCTCAATGCAATGCTGCAACATGTAGAGGAACATATCAGGTTTCCACATACCCCAGAGGACAAAATTGACACTATGCATTTTTTTTTTGTTATAGCACATTTTCTTGAGGTACAGGGAGCCACACAGTACACCTATGTTGAAATAAAAGCTCCACCTAATGAACTGGCAAGGAGGTATAGACAGAAAAAAATATCACCCCATCAATTTTCAGGTGGTCTGTAATGCACAAAATATCAACTCTAATGTGTATGCAGGTCACCCTTTCCATGACTCTCACATATGGCATACCTGTGACCTTTTGCTAATGTTTTCAATATGTGGTTTTCCACAAGGACATCTAAAGGGGATGCAGGATATGCAGTGGAAGCTTTGCTTATAACTCCCATGAGAAACCTGCACAGCCCCACAGAACAAGGTTACAACAATGCAAATGCACAGACTAAAAGTATCATAGAACTTGTATTCGGACTGCTGAAGTCAAAATTCTGATGGAGGTGCCATGCGATATGACCCCACTACCTCCCCCAACATACTGACTGCCCGTGTCATCTTACATAACATCATACTCAAAAAGCAGCTGCAGCAGGATTCCTCAAGACAGGGACCATAGTTCCCAGTACCACAGACAGGGCCAGCAGACATAGATGAGGGGTCAGATGAGGAACCTGCAGCTTGGGATGATCATACCAGACAGAGGTATGTACAACATGCCATAGCACTGCTTAACAGGTAGTGAACAGGATTCTGGATCATATCACTGGTTCTATGCCTGACAATCTAGTAGTCATGGCCTGGCCACTCACAGCAGTCACATCACTGACCAAGCAGAGCAAATCAAAGTAGACCAGATAGTGAATACTGGAATACCAAAGACTAAAAAACAGCAATAAATCCACCAATGAGAAGAAACAACTAGTCTATCCAACTCCAGGAAGGAAATAACAATGTAAAGGGAGCCAACACATGGTTTATTAAGTCCAAGATGAACTAGTTGAACTGGTTTAAGCACAAAAATTTGCAGTTTAATTTTTGTCCAATACAGGCAATATGGACTTCATCAGAATATAAAGAAATGGTCTCAAACACACAGTATATATATTCACCAATTAAGTAAAATAAATTGAATGATAAAATTTGGTAATAGAATAATTGAATGTACCATTTAAAGGTAAAACAAATTAAACTGTACTATAACCATGAATTAAAATATTCTTCTAAGCAGTTTTATAAAAAACTGTATTGAAACAGTTTACTATTATAGCATTAAAACAAGTAGCAAATGTAAACATTAATGTGAAAGACATTATAAAAAACTTTATAAACCCTCAAATCTAAGTAAAAAATATAAAACATAAAATCTGGTAAAAACCTTTCCGAATAAATAACACTTTGTTATAACTTAAGTGCTTTTTTCTTTATAATAGGCACTATAGATGCATTGACATTAATGTCTGGTGTATGTGTAGCATATAATATTAAAATCTAAGCTAATTCCTTGTCTTATAAAATATCCTTCCAAGGCTTTCCTACCATCTCCCACCCAGAATTTGGTGGAGTTGTTTTCTAAAATGGAAAATAAAAAAAAAAAAACATTTAAAATATTTGCACTGTGTGGAGTACCTAGAAATATCATTATTTTCATTATGTTTAAAAATATTGTAATAGTGTTCGTAGATCTGTTTCCTTAGAGGTCTCTCAGTTTTGCCCAAGTAAAATGCTTGGCAGGTGGAACAAACTATTAAACAGACAAGATCCTTCCTACAGTTACCATCCTGAGTATAAATGCTAGAATTAAGCTCATTGTGCAAAGAGAGACATTTTATCTAGAATGTATTTACATTCATTGTATCTACCACACTTTGTGGTTCCTTTTAAACTCTTTGAAAAAAGTGGTGGATATGTTAGTTTCTAATATATTCTTAATATTCTTTGCTGTTTTAAAAATGAACATAGGGTTTTGACCCACAATATTCCTGATTTTTTCATAACTTATGAAGATATTCCAGTTGTTATAAATTATGTACTTAATTATTTTAGAACTGGTATTATATTGCAATACAAGGGCACTAGGGTATTCATTTTGTCCCTGTTGTCTCTGTTTTCAATAATCTCTCCATGTAAATAATCAGATGGGTCATTCCCCTGTAAAATGGTCCTGGAGTGATTATCATTAATGTTTATCTGATGCCCTTCTAGTCCTATTCCTAAAAAAGGGACATATTTAGTGTCTCAACCCCAGAAAATCTCATCACTCAGGGAGCAACCAAATTTCCAAGGGTATCTTCTTTTCATGAACATAATTTCCAGTTTGGCTCTTTCCATGTTAAATAAACCTTTGCCAGAAACCATGCAGGCTATTCTCATGAATTGTCCCTTAACCAAACTTTTCTTCTGGGAAAAGTGGTGTGCACTATTAAAGTGAAGATATCTATCTATTAGAAAATGTAGGTTTTCTATAAATATTAGAACACAATCCCTCTGATCCTTTGGAAATAATTGTATCCAAATAATTTATTTGACTGAAGTTGACATTGTAGGTGAAATTTAAAAAAGATAGTAGTATTGTTAAGAACTTTAATGAATTCTGGTATGATATTTATTTCTTCTGACCAAAGTATAAAGATATCATCCAAGTATCTTAAATAAAATTTAATATATTTGTAATATACAGATGGAAATATATATTATTTTTCCAAGTTAACATAAACAGTTTGGCAAAAATGGACACACAGACTATGCCTATTGCCACACCTTTAACCTGTTTATAAATATCACCTTCAAACCATATAAAGTTATTTTCTAATACTATTCACATAAAGTCCATGAGCATTGATGTTTGTCTGTTAGTCAAAAAGTCAAAATGGACCAGGGCTTCTTGGAGGTATTTGAGACCAATGCCATGGGGAATACAGGAGAAGAGATTGATCACATCTGGATATAAGACTTACCCTTTTGCTGTCACTATTGATAGAATATCGAAGCTTGTTCTGGATTTAAAGTTACACATGGTGTGGGATACCTGGGATTTTCTTGGAAGACTTAAACCAAGTTTATGGGAGAAAGAGTTGTTTTTATTATCTATTGATGTGATTGATCTCTTCTTCTGTATTCCCCAGGACATTGGTCTAGAATATATTTTATATTGAGATTTGAGAGTTTATAAAGTTTTTCATGAAGTCCTTCACATTAGTTTGTATATTTGCTGCTTGTTTTTATGTAGTAATTAATAGTAAGCTGTTTCAATATAGTTTTTACAAAAGCTGCTTTGAAGAATATTTTAACTCATGGTTATAGCATGGTTTAATTTGTTTTTCCTTTAAATGGTACACTCAATTATTCTATCACCCAACTTTAGAAAAAAAAAAAAAGTGGTGAAAACAAAAAAAAAAAAAGAGAGCGGATTTGTAGAACTAAACTCCTTTATTGGTAAATGCTTTCGTTGGCAAAAGGTAAACCAACTTCTTCAGACCATCGAAAAACATATAAGATACAATCCCATGTGAAAAGAAATGCCTTTTATACACAGTGCTAGTCTAATCAAGTAATTAATTAATTAAGTAAAAAACAATTAACAATAAAAAAACACAAGTAACCATTTGTTTGCTAAACCAGAGATTTGTTTTACATAGGTTTTCCTAAAATCAGTAAACCTTAGACAATAAACTTTCTCAAGCCTAATTTATCTCAATATTAAAAGAACCAAATCACCCAGCCTTGTGATGGTACCATAGTTACTTTAAAATTACTAACTTTTAAAACCATGTATATTAAAAGATCCTAATCTTTATCATGCAATTTATTTTACTTAATTGATGACTGGAACCATTTCTTTGTGTTCTGATGAAGTCCGTACTGCCTGGATTGGATGAAAAGCAAACTGCAAATTTCTGTTCTTAAACCAGTTCAACAAGTTTGTTTTGGATTTACTAAATCTCTTTACTTTGTGGCTTCCTTCCTGGAGTTGGTCAGACTAGCTGTTTTATCTCATTGGTGGTGTTATTGCTGTTTTTACTCTTAGGTTTTCACATCACTGACTACCTGCTGCCAGAAATAATTATCAAAGGTATGTCAGCTAAATGAGTGTCCAGGACCCTTGCCTCATTAAGATGGAATGCTTGGACTATGACCTCATTCTAAGCACCTGAAAATGGAAGTTTTCATGGGACTGATTCCTTCTTTTTTGGTTTTGATACCTTTTCCCTGTTGTGAAGTAAAATATATCTATCCAACTCTCTATCTATCTATCTATGTATATATCTAACAAAAACAACTCAACAGGAGGTGAGTGGGTTATAAGCTAATTTAATACTGGGGAGAAAAAACTCATTAGGCAGGCATCACTGTATAAAATGTAAAAACGTATTTGAAAAATATAAATGCAAGACCTGTACAATTGCCATATGCCTCCTTACAAATGATAATAACATATTACCACAGAATGGAATGGACACTGACATCAGGGACATATAGAAAAATAGACAAATATACAAATACTAGGCAAATAGAGCAGTATAAGTAGAGAGGTTTCTTAATATAACAATAGCCCACATAAGCTTCACATGTCAGACATGTCTCAACATCATCAGAGTGTTGCTGATGAAATAGAAGCAAAGGAGTATTGTTATAACAATTGTTCATATGCTTATCACAAAAACACAACTTTTCAAAGTTAGACTGCACTCATTGCATCTAAAAGTATTCAAAATATAAATCTGTAAGCAGTACTTGTAAACAATAATACATTCCTTGACAGATTTCAAGAGAGTTCTCCAAAAAGTATCGGAAATGTAACAGTTTTGTCAGTAACAGCAGTTTTGTTTGGCAGTATGTGGGGCACCAAGCAATCTTCCCTAGCATAATGGATGCTCCATAGCCTCAGGTTCTGTAAATATAGTGCAAATTTACCACTCTGGTCATGATGAATATGTTAATTAAGTGCCACCTCATTATCATTCCTGAATCACCCAATCTGCTTGAGGTGCTGGGCAAGTAAACATGGTATTAGTACCTAGACGATTATGTGTACTCACCTGGGCAGTAGAAGAGTGAGTATTCAGACCGTTGACTAGGCAGTGACTGGCAAACATGACTCATTAGCAGTTCTGCAAGTTCATTTACTTGTTTATCACTTTTGCTAATGAGAAGTAAACTTACAGAGAGTATGTCAGATAGAAAAGTCTTACTGAAAAGGTTTCATGTGCACGTACTTAAGAAAGAAACTTGATACAGACTTTAGTTAACATTTTGTAAGAAGACTATGTGCCTGTGATAACAAAGTTGCTGTAAGTCATATCAAATATAAGCAATGTGGAAACACAGGAAAAAAATCAAACTTTGTTCAAAATGTAATGCATTCATAGTATAAAGGGATTAGAAATAATTAATGTACATAAAAGGAAATCACATAATCTCATCTTGCAGACATTTGTTTGCAATCTCCCTTGCTTGACTGTCATCAGTTCTGCAAGGATCACATTCACAAAGAATTGTGCTGTGACAGGAAAAATAATGGTGTAATAACATTTATATGTTGCTGTCTAAATGTAAATGTCAGAAGTACAAAGCTGAGTATGTGTTTGACTTTCTACACATTACTTTGTAAATGTTCAGGTGGCAAAAACTGTTAATTGTGTCAATATTACATGGTAATGCCATAGGTGCAGCACTGAAATCTAGAGAAGTTGAAATATCTATGAAAGTAGGGTTCCTCATTGTCAACATGTTATATGTATAAGGCCACAACTTTGAGAAATCATCACACACTGATTCATGATTAATTTTTAGGAGGGCTTCATCCTTTGTGCGACAGTTGGCATTGTGCATTGAGGCTCAAATGTAGAAAGTACACCAGTTATATAACATTCTCAGTGACTCAATGTGTTAATGAAATGTGTTCTGATTAACAGTGCTAGAAGTACAGGGTTTGAATTCATGTTAGGAATGGTAAAATTTTAGGGGGGGTCATAATACATTTTTTTATTTTGTGTACTTAAACATGTGTTATATGTACAATTTAAAATGTGAATATTACAAAACAAGTGTGTATAATGGATGCTAAACAAGAGAAATGTGATCTTTGTCACCTGCAGTACTCATAGAATTGATTACAGTAAAGCAGCACTTGTATGTGCAGGATGTGACAAATAGTACTTATTCAAAAGTATGATACAGTACAATTAACAACAAAATGATGGAAATATGAACACAACTTAAAATAATATGTATGACAATGGCTTCATTGGCATGTAGTATTCATTACCCCATGTGTACATTTTATTGATATATGCTGTGTCAAATGTCACTTCCTGTAAACTCCATCTGGTTCCTTACCCAATATGTCTTATAACATAAATGCATCACAGTGACAATTATAACAACTGGTCATCAAAGAATGTCAGTGATTGTAAAATATTTCATTACTCCTTGCTGGCAGGTGGCATGGAACACTGACAGTATGCATGCATGACTGTAATGAAGTGGCACTTCACATTTTATGGTAAAAGGTCAAACATAATTATGCATGCAATGAGACTTTGCCATCCACTGCACAAATAAGCTTAGTTTTGGTGTGCGTCAGTTAGCATTTAAGCTATTACAAGCATCAGTGCAATGGAAACATTTCCAGAAAAATTATAACTCCAATAAAGGAATATTTCAAAGTGTAACAGATATAGGGTTGTCAGAAGTAGGCTAATATCCATCCGTGGTCAAAATTGCATACCTCAACTTACAACCTTATAATGCCTGTTCCCCTATGGCATTAATATACAGAGCAAAGACGTTCAGGTTCCTTTTTGTCATGGCTTTGATTCCCACTTGCTATAACTCACAGTTTTTTAACATTTTCTGTGCCACCAAGGTACTGTGTATTGCTTAAAGAAATTTTTCATAAGGACAACACTGAATGACAACAACTTTCGTCAGATTTTAATTTCATATTTGGTTATAACAATGTTGTAGTTATGATTGCTATCAACCATCCCAGGGAATATGCCCAGAAATGACAATATATAATTTAAAATGTAACTGAGATATCAACATCATCCAGTAGTTGCTGGTGTCACTGTGGAGTATTTTTAAATGCACTAATCAGCACACATAGCCAACTCTAATTGCTATATTCCTCACCTAAAGTTGACATTGAAGAATCATATCCAGCTTTCATTCCATTCCAATTCTGTGCTTTCTGTCACACAAATACAGGTGAGTTGTCTAGCTTGTCTGCTGTCGTACACAAGTCATTACATGCAAGAACTGATTGGGGTGTCAATTCTCTGACATTTTCCTGATATCTTTGAGAAGACATGGCAGGCAATGGTGAGGTTAGTGCTCCATTTAGAGCACAAAGGTGGTGTCAGGAGGATTCCAAGATTTTATTTTTTGGACTCTTCATTAAACATTACAGTCGATGGCTACTGCAGGAAAAATATACCATGTCACAGTACAAGGCTGAGATATAGCATACCACACACTGGTGAACAATGCTGTCACCACTACAGTGACTAAAAAAGATGCACGCAGTACAGCCTATACCAATGGGAGGAATATTTGAAAACCCATGACCCAGATGAGTTGAGTAAGTATAGTAGCCCATTACTAGACAATACAATACCAAGACTTGTCAACACAAAAAGGTGTTTGTTATATTTTTCTGTTCTGTTTAGCTTCTGTGAAGATAGGAGGAATTAGGGAGGTGCATCAGGAGAGACTACAATGACTCAGCAAGGCATTGGGAAAGTATGTCTCAGGTATGACTGATGGCCCTTTCATAATAGCATTAATTTTGAAATAATTTTCTAATTTCTCTGGACATCAGTCCATAATTGCTTGACACAGTCAGACATGAATATGCATACTGTTTATATGCAAAAAGTATCTGCATGTTTGAATAACTCTTGCAACATTACATTAGATAATGTTTCAATCAATGTAGATGTGTGTGAGCTCAAATCAAAGCAGCAGTAATTTGTCCTGCTTTAAAGTTTATTATTCTACAATAAAATAATTTAGAATAACATTGTACTGATTTCACATAGACATTTTATGAGTTGTAATGTATAAAGCATAGCCCTCCAGAACACCCACCATTACAGCTCTCACATAAAAACACAAACCACATATCCACCTTAGTGGAGGCTCTCAATAGAAATCTATCCAAACAGCAGAGACCACGAAATCAGAAACGCACTCGACCACCACAATACAGCACAAATCACAAGACACATAGCTCACCTATACAGTGTGCCCCTCAACCTAAGCCCCTAAGGCAAAACAGCTTGCCCAATACACTAACCATAGGTGACTCGATAGTGAGGCACACTGATGTCCCACTCACTAGGTTGAATAAGGAGAAGGTAACAGTCAGCTGTCTGTCAGGTGCCAGGATCTGACACATAACACACTCACTCAGGTCACTCCACAACAAGTACAAGTATGACTCTGTCACTGTCCATGTGGGTGTGAATGACCTGAGACATACCTCCCTGGACTACATGAAAAGAGACATGGAGGAGCTCTCGGATTATGTGGCCCAGGCAGGTATGACCCTAGCCCTGAGCAACATCCTACCGTTGCCCAGAATGATACCGCAGTACAAGAAGAAAATGATTGACTTCAACAACTGGCTAAATTTCTGGTGTCATTCTAAGGGGATCCAGTATCTGTCTGCTTAGGATGACATGACTGACAGATCTCAATGCTTTGCCAAAGATGACCTACATCTGTCACCACTAGGTTTCCAGATACTGGTTAAGGCTCTTGCCACCCCTATAGTGCCTTTTTAGATGATGTTCCAAAGACCAAATTACCACCGTCACAGCTATAAATAAATGCAATCTGACGGTCATGCTGCTCAATGCTAGAAGTCTAAATCTCAAGATGCACTCACTCGAAGCACTCCTCAAAATGTAGAACATTGACATTTGTGCTGTAACGGAGACCTGCCTTTAGAGCAGCAGAAAGCACCTCTGCGCTACCAGGCTATAACTCATTCCATGCCTTTCAGCCCCAGAAAATGGATCGAAGCTCCAAAGGCAGTGGTGTCTCCATATTCATAAAGGATATGCACACCTCCAGACTAGTAGCCCAGCATAACACATCAGAGATACTTCAGGTGCAACTAACAGTGGGTAAGATGACAATTCAGGTCGTAGCCTGCTATAGGTCCCCAACCATGTCCCAAGACTCTCATTCCACGTTCCTAAGCACCCTGGAAACTATTAGGGTCCAGCCAAACACTCTCATGCTGGGTGACTTCAACTACCCCTTCATCAACTGGGAAAACTACTCATGCACCAGTACACTTGCCCAAAACTTCCTGGAATTAATTAATTCCAATGCGCTGGACCAGCTCATTCTTACCCCCACTACAGGAACCAACATCCTTGACCTGGTTATTACTAACATGAGCAACTGTTGCTCAACACCAATAGTCAATTCCTCCCTGGTTAGATCTGACCACAAACTAATTACCATGGAAATCCACATCTCACCCACACCACCAGCAAAAGTAACCAACATGGAAAACTTCTCCAATGCTGACTTTGGGCTCCTAAAAACAGAGGTGGCTAACTTCACGGCACTCATGCAAATGGAAAATAAGTGCATGACCACAGAATCATACACCAATGCATTGTACGAACACGTACATAAATGCATGGAACTAGCCATACCCAACAGAACCAATATGGTCTCCTCCAAAAAAAGGAAGCCAATCGGTGGTCCCCTGCCATTAATAAACTCTACAACAGAAGGAAGAAACAGTTGCAGAAAAAGGTGAAGTCCCAAGACTAGAAAATTTCCCTTATTAGAGTCAACGAAAAGTTGAGATCCCTCATCAAAACCTCTAAAGCTAGCTATAAAGGCAGAATTGCAGCAGACACTAAAAACAACCACAAAACCTTCTACAGTTATATCAAGAATCTCCACAGCAATTCCCAGATTTGCTCTGAGTTACTACACAATGGTACCTCCTATACTGAACCAACAGATATTGCCAACATACTGGCTGACAGATTCAGTGCCAACTTTACTCCTCTCTCCCCCCTAAAGGACCAATCACAATACCAGAAAAATGCCAGGCACAAAGCATTACTGCAGCACAGGTTAAAGCTGCGTTGTCCAAGGCCAAGAATACAGCTTTCATGGGACCACACCTGTGCACCCTGTTCAATCACAGCCTCAACTCAGGTTTTGCCCCTGCAGAATGGTGTACTGCTACAGTAATCTCTCTCCATAAAGGGGGAGTGACTACAGACCCTGGGAATTATTGCCCCATTAGCCTGACAAGTCTGATATGTAAGGCTATGGAGCACATCATCATGGACCTAATTAACAAGGATATAGGGAGTCTCCAAACTCTGGATCCAATGCAATTTGGTTTTGTGAAGGGTAGATCATGCCTGCTCAACCTGGTTGACTTCTTTTAGTCAGTCACCAGAGATGTGGATGAGGGCAAGGCAGTTGGTTAACAATGGTAAAAGTGGTAAATGTTTTTTTTCCCCAAACTGAGAACCAATTTGGAAAAACATAGACAAACGTGTGCCTTATTCTGAAGTTAGATATCATCAGTTCATACTTCTAGACAATGCATACGGAACTCCTCACAAGATAGGTGTTATGGATAAATTACCATCACCCAACTATTCATTATTCAGGAAAGATACAGGAACAGATATATTTCAATTTGTTCTGATCTGTAAGTCCAACTATACAATATTAAAATGTTATTGATTATCAAAGATAAAAAAAATATCACAATTGGTAAAACTGTTTAGTATACCTAGCACATAAAATTGAACCAAAAATATTATTTGCTTTGTATAACTTCAATTTGAGGTAAGTTCTTTATGAGAAAACATTGGATGAATACAAAAGAAATGTCTCTTAAGTTATGTTGTTTGTTTCTTCACTAGGCAATCTCTGTCTTCGTGGAAATACATTTTTTACAGGTCACAGTTAATTTTTCTTCCCTATGAATCGATATCTGCTATGTGAATGGTTGACTTGAATAGTGTTTGTCCAACTAAAATGATGTCCTTTCCTGAGTCACCAACATCAACTACTTCCTGAATAGTGGACTTACACTGTCTGTACCTTAGTTATATAATTGCTCAATGCAATGATCATTAACCCTTACCTGAAGGATGCACTATACTCATTCATTTATGAAAGCTAATTTATATTTATCATTATGTTTGTATTTTAAAGGCCAGAAATGAGATTGTCTCAATGCCAGACTTACTGCGTTCTGCATCCCTTTCTGTTTTGGATTGCTTACTATAATTAACCTAATTCTTCGAAAAGAATCAGGATGCAGCCATTGGAAGTTAGTATACCAATGTCAGCTTTTGGAGAGGATATGTTAAGGGACTATTACCTTATAGATGCATTTCTTCAAAAAGACATGAATATAAAAAATTATATCTCGAGACTCTTGGATATATGTCATTTATCACAAATACTGGGCCATTTGAATGACTGAAAATGATAGAAGAAAAAATAAGAAATGCTATGTTAGTCCACTATCAGAATACACAAAGCACTGGAATACAGACATGATATAATACCTTTTATTGGGCCAACATAGGGTTTGCAATTACTTGAGCTTTTGAGCTGACAGGAGTTATTAAGTTTCTCTTTCTTTTTCTGGTAAAGCATGCTGAATGTACCCTGAAGCCATACATATGACTATCTCAGGAAGTTCACACTTACTGTTAAGATTGCTGGTGTTTGTGTTTTATTTATGCCAAGGGAGTAGTTATTCCTACATAGTATAGTCAGTGTCCATGATGATACTGGTAGCTCATACTACCTGTGATCATGAAAGGTCAGGAAGTTATGGGCTATATTCCCAGTCCAGGTGATTGGCTTGCAGACATTGCAGTGCAGCATTGAGGGATACTGCACTCTTAATTTTGTTCCTATAGAAGAGATGTCAGACTGAGGTCATATCTGCTTGACCTGACATGGCATCTATCAAAAAGAATAGGAAAGTTCCCTGATGCAGAGCTAAATTTCCCCTAGTAGTATAAATACCCCCTCAGGTCTCCCCTGAAATGATGCCACTAGTCTAGTGAAACTCATCTGATCAACAAAGGATATTTAAATTACTTTATAAGTAATAAAATGATTGTTAAAAAATGGAAATTGAAAAATCTGAATAAGCCTTTAAGCAATATTCTCAAATTTAAGACAAACAAATAAAACAATCTTTAACAATTATGTTTACAGATACTTAATTTCTCCAATTACACCATGTACTATTCTTATAAAATGCATGCACTGCAAAGACTATTGAGTACCCAGTAAATATAATACAGCTGGAGATTCAGTCTCAGACATTATAGAAAATGTGAAATAGAAATCTGTCTGTCAAGCTATATGTGCAAGTACCATGGGACTGATGCATTTATAGATAATATTTCATTTCTAAAGTCTGCCTCAATACTGTGATGTATAAGTATTTTAAATGCATTTGTTAAAGCTTAAAATGATTTGTATACATAAGGAGAATAGCAGTGCTCTTCTATCACCCCTCGTATCTGCCCAGTCATTTGGACCAAGTCTTTGAATGCTGGATTCTGGATTTCTTGTGTCAAAGTGAAACCTAGCCCTTCTTTGGTACCCACAAACATGGGCTTATGGCCAATAGAACTTGCCTTTGTAACATGTCGAAATTTAATGAACCATTAATCTCATTGATTGCTTAAAAATATCATTCTGTGTATTCTTTGAGTATTTAAAGCATTTGAATATGTTCCCCATCAGGTTGTTATTAACTGGTGTTGCAAGTTGCACCAGACATCACATATTAATTATTGGGTATTACACTGACTATCTAATCTCATTCAAGCAGTACATATTAAAGGAGTATACTCTGAATCCATTCCAGCAACTCTAGGAGTTCTTTATGACTCTGTACCTATTCTTATAATACTCATTTTCCCAAGTTGCCATTGCCTTTAATACGTGGCAAGTTAAATTTGTTGATAATTGCAAACTAAGTATGTTATAACATCTAATCAAAACTTGTTAAAAATGTAGAAATACATTGTCTTTTCTACCATTGTCCAGAATATTCTGATAGTTAATCATTTCAGAGGTTTTGGTGTTATTATCAGTAATTACTTATCATTTAAATATTTTCTAATAATGTAGCATAGAGTATAACCACAATATCTAGAATTATGCAATCTGTGTTATTGATTCCGACATATATATCATTTTGGAACTATACAAAAAGTTGATAAAGCCTCCTTTAGAATCCAGTTCAATTTTCTAGAACTATTTCACTATGGCTATAACCACCCTGAAAGGAACAGAAAGTACAGTTTTGTACCTACCATAAATGTAGATGTCCGATAGGTATGCATCTGCAGTCATCACATATGGGTTGTCCTGCCTCAGGCAGCCCTTCGGTCGGCCAGATTCCAAAGTCTGGGTCTGGCCTCGGCTGATGTCGCACTTTCCCCGACGTCAGAGCGTCTGGGGTATAAAAGCATCAGAAGACGCCATTTTCCTCAGTTTTTCTTGCCCCAGATGCCAGGTGCCCTCTAAGGAAGGCTAAAATTTGGAGATATGCATTGCAAAAACAAATCCAAACATGCACAGTACTATAAAAACAAATACACCATAATAGATCCCCCCAGCTAGCTATAAGAGGGGTAAGTACGCAAGAAGTATACCACAGAGGGGAAGGAGGGAGGGTAAACCTGACTGCAGATGCATACCTATCGGACATCTACATTTATGGTAGGTACAAAACTGTACTATGTCCTTCAAGGATGCATCTGCAGTCATCACATATGGGTAGAATACCATAGCCAATCTGGGGGTGGAGGTACTAAGTAAAGGATGGTGTAGCTAAGATACCCTGCAGGACTGCCGTAGCAAAGCCTGCTCTGGATCTGGAGTATAAAGGTAAATTGTAATGCTTGGTAAATGTATGCACGGAGCTCCATGTAGCAGCTTCTAAAATGTCCTTGGTAGCCACCCCTCTTAGGAAGGCTGTGGTGGTGGCTGTGGCTCTCGTGGAATGAGGTCTAATGTTAGCTGGCACAGTTTTTCCATGAAAGGAGTAACAAAAACAAATGCAATTTCCTATCCATTTTGAAATAGTCTGTTTGGAAATTGCTTTTCCTTGTGCCCCAGCAGCGTATGCTACAAACAGCTGGTCAGTCTTTCTGTAACTTTTAGTTCTGTCCAAGTAGTAGCGCAACTGTCTGTGTATGTCCAGGGTGTGCAGAAGTTTTTCCCCTTTATTTTGTGGTTGTGGGAAGAATGTAGGCAAGTGAATAGCTTGGTTCAAAGATACCCTGGATACCACCTTTGGCATAAATGTAGGATTGGTTCTCAATGAAACTCTGTCCTGATGAAAGATAAGAAATGGCTGTACTGCCATTAGAGCTTGTAACTCAGATACTCTTCTTGCTGAGGTTATGGCCAGAAGGAAGGCAGTTTTCCAAGACAGAAGCTGTAGATCTGCAGATGCTGCTGGTTCAAAGGGAGGAAGTGTTAGTTTTTCCAACACGAAGTTAAGGTCCCAAGTAGGTAGAGGTGGTTTCCTTGGAGGATTGATGTTTTTGATTCCTCTTAGAAACTGTCTCAGGAGAGGATGAGAGAAGACAGGTGAATTAACATTGTATTCTGCTGAAATTGCTGAGGCATGTATCTTAATGGAAGAGTAAGACAGGCCGTTGTGGAACAATTCTGCCAAATATTCCAGTATATGTGCCATGTTCATCACTGTCGCATCTAGGCCCTTTGTTGTGTTCCAAGTGTGAAATCTTTTCCATTTTGCTGAATATGCCTTCCTAGTGGAAGGCCGGCGAGCTTCCATAATAATATCCTTCACTCTCTGGGATAGCTTATCCTGAGGAAGAGTCATGGTATTTTCCAGGCAGTTAGCTGCAAGGTTTTCAGGTTGGAATGCAGAGTCTTGAAATTTTGCTGTTTCAGTAGAAGTGGCCATAGGGGGAGAGGCCATGGTTTCGTCTGTGACATGCTCTTTAACAGTGGGTACCAGTGCTGTCTTGGCCAGTTTGGAGCTATCAGAATCACTCTGGGCTGCTCTGTCCTGATCTTCAGTAAGACCTTGGTCATTAATGGGAGAGGTGGAAAAGCATACACTGTTAGAGCTTTCCAGCTGAAAGAGAGAGCGTCCACTTTCCATGCTTGTGGGTGGTATGTCCTTGAGCAGAATTTCTTCAGTTGATGATTGTGGGGGGAGGCGAACAGATCTATTTCCAGCCTTTCCCATGATTGGGTTATGAGTAAGAAGATGTCTGGGTGCCGCATCCATTCGTGTGCATCCATGGTATTTCTGCTTAAGCTGTCTGCCAGTATATTGTCTTTCCCTGGCATGAACTGGGACTGCAGCTGTATATTGAGTTTCAAGGAAAGTTCCCATAGATTCATTGCCAGTCTGCAAAGAGGGTAGGAATGGGTGCCTCCTTGCTTGTTTATGTACCACATAACTGTGGTGTTGTCTGTCCTTATGAGTAGGTGGCCTTGATGAAGAATAAGTTTGAAGGCCTCGATTGTGTGTATCACTGCCAGCATTTCCTTTTGGTTTATGTGCATGTGCAGCTCTCTTTGTGACCATAGTCCTTGGATACATCTGCCCTCCATGTGTGCTCCCCAACCTTGGTCTGATGCGTCCGTAGTGATGGTTTGGTTGGCTCTTGGCTTGCTGAAGGGCAATCCACTGTTCAACTGGCAGGCTTGAGCCCACCACAGAAATTCCTTTTGAAGGCATGGAATGATTGCGATCAAAGTTTCTAAGCTGTGACTGTGCTGAGTCCATAAACTCCTTAGGTACCATTGTAATTTTCTCATTTGCAGCCTTGCTTGTGGAATCAGAAGAATGCAAGATGCCATGTAACCCAGGGCCTGCAGGGTTGTCCTTGCAGTCAGCTGAGTTTGTCTTGTCAGATTCTTGAAGTAATCCGGTAGTTGTTTTTGTTTTTCTTCTGTGAGAAAGGCCATTTGGGTGGTTGTGTCTAGATCCACACCCAGAAAAGTTATTCTTTGGGATGGAACAAGTCTTGATTTGTGGATGTTGACTGTATATCCCAAGGCCTGCAGTAGGTGGATGGCATAATCAAAGTCCTTTAACAAAGTTTGCTTGCTGTCCGCTCGTATAAGGCAGTCGTCCAGATATGGGTAAATTTGAATCCCCTGAAGTCTGCAGTGTGCAATTACTGATGCCAGGCATTTCGTGAATACTCTGGGCGCAGTAGATAAGCCAAAGGGCAATGCTGAGAATTGATAATGCTCTGACCCTGCAAGAAATCTGAGGTGTCTTCTGCAACTTTGTCTGATAGGGACATGCAGGTATGCCTCCTTGAGGTCTAGAGTCACCAGCCAAGACCCCTTGCCCAGCATGGGAAGGAGTTGCTGTAGAGTCAGCATTTTGAATTTTGGCACAATGAGGTAAGTATTCAGTGCGGACAAGTCGAGAATAGGCCTCCATTGATTTTCTTTTCTTGGAACAAGGAATAATCTGGAGTAAAATCCTTGGCCTTGTTCTGAAAGAGGTACCTTTTCTATAGCTTTCATTTGTATTAAGTTGGAAATTTGTTTCAAAGCCTCTGCCCTCTGATTTGGTGGCAGGTCTGGCATGCCTTTTCTTTTTGGCAATGTGTGGAAATGGAACCTGTATCCTTTGTCTATTATTTGCAGTGTCCATGTGTCCCTTGTAATGCTGTGCCAATTTTTTGAAAATAAAGAAAGCTTTCCGCCCAAAGGTGCTTCTAAATGAGCCCTGGTCGGCGGAGTCAAAACAAAGTCATTGAGTCTATCCTGGTGTAGCAGTTGTAGTTCCTGCACTACCTCTCTGGTTGGGAGGCTGCCATTGGCGGCCTCTGTAGGAGCCTCTAGCTTGCCCTCTACCTCTGGCACACCTATTCCTGCCTCTCTGAGATCTGTCTGAGTCCGGAAAGGACCAATTCTTAGTAGGCCAGTTTCTGCTGAATCTCGGTGGTTGGACTTGCAGAAAGTCTTTGACTGTTTGCACAGATTTTGCCTTTTCTTCAAATTTCTTTAAGACCTCTTGAGCCGTGGAACCAAATAATCTTGCTTTTCCATAGGAGCATCCAAAAGCTTAGCTTTAACATGGTCTGGCAGAGATTGTTCCTTCAGCCAGGCATGCCTACGTATGACTGCACCTGTCATAGCTGACCTACATGAAGCTTCCAATGCATCATAACCACACTGCAAGAAATGGTTACTAACCTGCTGGGAGTTATGTACCAGATCCTGAAGGGATTTGCGATCAAGGGGTTCAGAAGAAGACAGTTTCTTATGCAATTCATTTAACAAATACTCTTGGTACTGTATCATATGAAATTGACAATTTAATGCCCTCATGGAAAGAGTTGCAGAAGTATACACTTTCTTACCCCATCTCCCTAAAGCTCTGGACTCCCTTTCAGAGGGTAGAGGATGTCTAGCAGTGGCAGCTGCAACCCCTTTTGGGCCCTGGGAAATAGTTTCTGGATCAGCAGAGTGGGCCTTGTACAGGTGTAGATGTGAGTCCGGGACCCTGTAGTACCTATCAGGTTTGGCAGGAGCCGGAGGGAGAGAGTCAGGGGCTGTACTAGCATCAGAGTACACATCATCAATGACATTCAAAACAGGAGGTATAGCTAAAGGCCTATGCTGAGGTAAATGTAAAAAGGTCCTTAATCTCTTTCTAGAATCAGAGAATTCCTGACCCTGCCATTGAAAATGTTTTCTCATAGAGTGTAATGTCTCTCCAAAGGAAAACTCTTCAGGAGGGGAGGCCGAGGGAATAGATTCTTCAGCACCAGAATCCTCGTAGGCTGAATAAGCCTTCTCCTGGTGGTCTGACAGAGTAGAGCCATCAGAGGACTCATCTGAGGAGTGGGGGTCAGAGGGCTCAACCCTGGGCCTTTTGTCTGGAGGTGGTTGAGAGCCCCTGTCCGGATGAGGTTGAGAACCTCTAATTAAGGAGATGAGATCTTCTGCTAAGTTAAGAATCTGTGAGCCCGTAGAGGGTCTCTGAGAGGTAACCTTGGGAGGCAAAGCTTTAGAAAGTTTAGCAGCTTTAGCCCTGGAGAAAGCCTTAATGGACATGGATGCAGGAGGTCTGGCTGCACCATGTGCAGGAGTAGACTTGTCTAAAGGAATGGTGTCGGAAGGTTCCTGGACACCAGTTTCAGTAGGTAATTCAAAAACCGACTCGGCCAGGGCCTCCGGGGCCGAGGTAGTCGGTTGTGCGGTTTCGGTAATCGGAAGTACCAAGGACTCGGTATCAGCTGAGACCGAGACACTCACGGTAGGCCTGACCGTGGTTTCAGCCGAAACCGCGGCCCACGTGTGTCGGTCCTTGTCCTTCCGTTTCTTAACTAAATGCGAAGTCAGATTCTCCAATGGCATCTTGTAAGCAAAACTAGCCCCAAAGAATTCCTCTGCAAACTCCGACCGACGTCTAAGAGTTCGTCGGTTGAAGAAAGCACAGGCTGAACAGGCCGAGACGTCGTGGTCTGGGCCTAGGCAGGGGAGGCAGTAAGAGTGGAAATCCTTATGAGGTATTTGTTTCCCACAAGTTAAACAATTATTAACCTTATCTGACATCGGCTGAGGCAAGAAAGAGTCCCCAATGGGGTACTTAGCTTTTTCGAAGTCTTCGGTAGCTGAATCACAGGAGCTGGCCGACCGGCACTTGCGAACTGCTTCTGCTTCGGGCACCACGTGGCAAGAAAGACTGAGGAAAATGGCGTTGGCTGATGCTTTTATACCCCAGACGCTCTGACGTCGGGGAAAGTGCGACATCAGCCGAGGCCAGACCCAGACTTTGGAATCCGTTGCTTATTTTAAAACTGTCTCGCTATGTTAAACCCATTTAACATAGCGAAAACAGTAAAAAAAAAAGCAACGGAGATCTTGCTTTCTCCATTGCTTTTGCCCACAGCTCTGATGTACTGCGCGGTAGCGGTACATCAGAACTGCCGTGGATGCCAGACATCTGCGGAAGGGCAGTAAACAGGCATTATACTATGCCATTATTTAAGAAAAGTAATAGTTTCTTTTCTTAAATAATGTCATGGTATAATAGCAATAACCCACTTCTGGGTGTGGGTAATGCTGTATTTACCCACGGTTGGCTTTGTTTGGTTCCTCGGGCTTCGCCCTCGGGACCAAACCACGCCAACCGTGGGTAAATCCAGCATTACCCACACCCAGGCGTGGGTTATTGCTATATTATTCCCCCACATGTACTGGTCTTTAACGTTTGTAGCCCTAAATATAATTATATAAAATATCACTGTACCTTGTGGGAAAGAAGATATCTCTCAAATGTAGCATTTAGATTCCTTGTTAAAATAATCAGTGAATGGACCAATATGCCAGAAGATGAGGTGCTCAGTCAGTTGAATGTTACCCATTCAGTTTATTGAAGACAGAATTACAATTATACATAAGCCTGATAGACAGAAAACCTTAGCATGCAGCAGACACCCACCCTGAATGCAGGCCACTTAACTACTTAGTCATATAGTTAGGTTATGACTCCAGGATTTGTCACAGACAGGCCTTAGTCCATGCAGTTTTAAATAATTAACTATAAACCATTAAAACAGTTAGTTCATAACAAGGCAAACGACATAGTTATACATCTGGGATGTGGTCACCTAAAAACTGTACCTAAGACTGATTCCATGTTTTAAAAAGTTTAGTGTTTTGTACCATGGACTTAGCTGAAAATGATCCATACTCGACCACTCCAGGCAGCAGCCTATTTCCTGTGTTGCATAACAAATTAAAATCTGGAGTCTAGCCTCGTTCTTGGATTAGATTTTATTACTTGTTCACTGTAAAACCAAGAAGAGGATATACAGAGCAGTAGGACATTGTGTTAACTAGCTGTGTTTTGTTTTGCTGTGTTTCTCTTTTACAGACTTTGCATTTTACTACTTGCAAAGGTTAACTGGTATTTAAAGGTCATTAAATATCATTAGGAATCTGAGCTGATGAGAATGTAACTGTTTTCTGTTTGCAATGAAAAACAACTTTCGTGAAAAGCAACTTTTCAGATACTGAGCTGGTTGTGCTGAAGAAGCTGCTGCTTAATTTATTGGGAAAAGCATAAAGCAGGAAAGTACAGAAAAACTACTATGCTAAGCACATTTTGTTTTTCTTTCCAGAGTGTTTACATGTGATATCTGAAGAGAGTTGGTAATATATGAGAGTCATAAAAAAAGAGCTGTACTGGGGTGGATTTGTGTGACATTACTTGTAAAAGTAAGCCTTTGTGGTATAATACATTCTGTAAACATTGTGGAGTCCATGAATTAAGCATTCACTGTCTCAGTCATACATACTTTCTCTGAATTCCTCTCACCTCCCTCACAGCCCATATTGTCCCTCATCTGCTTATGTATGTCACACCTTTTGATGTCAGTTCCTGGTACTGACAGCCTTGACAAAAATATAAAGACAGACACCACCTCCATCTCTGCGTTTAAATATAAAGTGTAGTAGGGAAAAGGAGCACAGAGCTGGAGGAGATCCCAAGGGAAGGATTGATGAGACAGTAGGAAAGCCTGGAAGTATCTCACTGAATGAAAGAAGGATTAAGAACTGTCAATATAAAAGCATCAAGGCTGAAAACCTGAATGAAGGAAAGAAGAAGAAACAGAAGGAAAAAATGAACATGCAGATGAGATATGAGGGCTGTAAAGCTATACAGTGGTTGCCACACTAGCTTTATGTAGTTCTGCGAACAAATAACCACCGATCTGAACAGATGAGATCTTTGAATATGATGCACACTGACTTCAGCATGGCCTATCAACTTAACCTATATGCTTTTTTCCCCCCACATGCCTTCCAACCATTAAGCTCCACCAATCAGAGTTTAGACCATTCACCCCTCCCCCTGATATTCCCAACACAGAAGTAAGAACCATCCAAAGGGGTCATCATTCAGGCATCCATAAGTGTGAATTGCAGCCTTGCTTGCATGTTAATAATAAGGGCATCTATACTGTTTCCTTAGTCTCTCCCTCATGCAGATGGGGAATATGCTACCTATGTCCTGCTGGAGCTACTCTGCCTTCCTCCTGCAAGTGCAGGCTTTAATGCACCTGCAATGAAGGCTGCCACACAGAGAACATGATGTCCACATTCCCACCCCATGGTTGCCTTTGTGTTGCTGCCCTTCATCTGAGGGACTGTGGCAATCAACGGATGCAGTCTGCCCCTTTCACCATAAGATAGCCTAACTACCAGCACCAGAAAAGCATATTTTGTGCCTCATGTAATTTTAAAATACATGTCTAGTCACCCCACAAAGATCATTGTATTACTTTATACCTCACAGAGGTATAAAGTACACTGGCCATGATGGCCAGTTTAGGTCCCCGAGCTACACGCTATAGGGACCTAAACCTTGTCACCACAATAAACAGGACATGCTGGAGGGATAGATTCCTGTCCCAGAGACTTCCTATACTCTGCAACAGGCTGCCCATCTATGTCAAGCAAAGTTAGTCATTAGCACTCTTCAAGAAAAATCTTGATGAGTGGATTGGAAATAGGAAATAGACCCCGGGGATCACTTATGTATCTCTGCTCAAAAGTGGCACAGGAAAATAACTTTCTTGGGTGGCGTAAGCCAGGGAACCTTATTGGCTAGGCTTACGTAGGCCCTTGGGCCGATAGCCTAGTCCCTACCTATGAACCTATGAAGATAGACATGCCCATTCTCATCACACCACTTCCAACACACATCCATGCTGTTAATCACACCCAGTTCTCCTGTGCTGTGGTCAGAGCTTTATCCCTCTTTGTCAATGGAGCTGTTATGCATGGCTATTCACTTTGGCCATAACTATCGGCACCAGAAAAGCATATTTTGTGCCTCATGTAATTTTAAAATACATGTCTAGTCACTCCACAAAGATCGTTGTATTACTTTATACCTCACAGATCTATCCATTATGTAACAAAATATTGTGCTTTGTAGTTTGCAAGCAAGCCTCATGAAATAACTTGAAAAGGAACTATAACACATTACTGGAAAAATCACAAAGTGAGAAAACTTGAAGTAATCAGGAAATGTCATTACATTGTTTTCATAGGTTACAAAGAGGTGACTCTGCCTGGTCTGTAAGGCAATGCCTGATCAGGTTCTATATGAAAGTCTGTTTCTAAAGTGTACCACTGGTGGAGCTGACAGCAGACTGGTGAACCTCATACTAAAAATAAATAGCAATAATGTTGAAAGAAAAGTGACAGATACATCACACAATACCTTCCAAGATTATAAAATAAGCATCCCCTTAAAATAAGAATTCAGTCATTTATTCCAAGAATAACTTTATGACTGAAAATAGATAGATAGATAGATAGATAGATAGATAGATAGATAGATAGATAGATAGATAGATAGACAGATAAGGTCTCTATGGTCCACTGAAACACAGAGGCTTTGAAAACAATACCGATGTAGACTAACTCATTAAACCCATTAACTTAGGTAAAGAAAAACTGAAAACACATTAACTTGTGTACAGAAATGTATGAAATGTGCCGAAGTTAAATGTTAGTTCATGCATAGCTATACTTAGCAATATGAATCGAGCATTTTTCAGAGGGTCAGGCCCCCTCCAACCCTACCCCCATCATTTATATATTCTAACTCTGAGTTCATTCCACTTCAAAGAAAGAGTGAACATTCAAAAATAACATAAAAGTTCTTTTTCATGTTGAAGGCTTCATCCTTGTACCACACATAAAATGCAACTTTTGAACTCACATAATGCACCACTACAGCAGATGAACAAAATACATTAACAAACGGGACTTAAAGCAAATCTGCTCAAGCAAAAACAAACAAAACAAAAAAGCAAACCTTTCTAACCTATATGAAGGTATGGTCAAAGCACTCAGGGAACTTGTGAACCTCTGAGCTTATTTGTTTACAAAGAAATAGTGATACCGACCACGGCATTTTTGTAATTTTTGAATATGTTATCCATTGTTTATGCACACTAAGAGACTTCTGTACAGTAAGATCTAACAAAGAGCACGACTATGTTATCTGGATCAAGTGTGACAGAATTGAAGGATTTGGAAAAATTATACTTTGCTATGATACCAGACAATTGAAACAAAATATATGGAATTTTACTGGGGGGTGGCACATATTTTGATATTAACTTAGTACTGAAAGTTTGGTAAGAATTGCTTAATGTAACTCTTATCTGCAAAGTTTTATAAACATCTCTACTTGATACTATGACTAAAATGACAAAACCAATAATTAATAGCATGTAGTTTTTTTTTCTTATAATGTTTATAAGTACACAATTTTAGTTCAGGTATACAGCCTTTGGCCATCTAGAACATGAAAGTGATTATATCCTCTCAGTACTCTCTGCCACTTAGACATCCACTAAATATTGAAAGGCATTTAGCAACTACTTTTGTGCAGCAGGGGTAGTATATTGTACTAATAGCCGATAACTGGGTGTGGTACTTTGAAGATTTACCCACAGCTGGTGTGGAAAGCCTTAGCATATATTAATAGAAGAAAGTCCGGGTGACCAGACTTTTTTCTATTGGTATATGGTCGATTTACAACAGGCAAGCTGGTTGGGCTGACCAATCAGTATACACATTTTTGAGATGAAAATGAGAATAGCCTTTGAATTGTTTTATTCCTTTGACCCCTCTTCCTACCTGTTTCTGATTCACAGTAGTTTTTTGATGTATTTCAGCTCCACATGCAGAGACATTATAAAAGATGGATTCATGCCTTTTTTATCTGCTATGCATTTGGTGAGGATGCTTGCTGTTGCAGACAGACTAGCTATTTTTCAGTGTGAGTTGTTTGTCTTGGCTAAGAAAAAATGTAGGCAAAAATATGTATTTTTCAGCCAAGAAGTCAAGGATATAGAGAGAGTTTAACTCATTGTAACTTTGATTACCAAGAAATTCTTGACGATTTAGAGTGGACAGGTATATTGTATGACTTTAGTGAGTTTTATAGGGCCAACAGATAAGAACAGGAGGATGCGTGGCCTTCCTATACATGTAATTACTAAGGTGTGCATGTACTTGCCAATGGGATATTCCAAAGACTGGGAACACATTGGGTATTTATTCAGCAGCTGCTTGTCATATTTTGTTCAGCATATTTATTTACTAAGGTCTAGGCAAGACAGAGCCAGAAACATGCATGCCTTCTACAGGATGATACCTTTCTTTGAGATGCTTGGTGCAATAAAATTTACCCATGTTGCTATTAGGGCCCTATCAGGACCATGGGTGAGCAGTGCCAAAATAGGAAGGGCAGCCATTCCATCAGCTGACAGGTAGTGTGTAATGCATGGGGATGCATCATTAATGTGCTCACTCCAATCCTGGTAGTGCCCATGATTTTCATATCAGGCACATTAGCTCACTCTACTGCCTGTTCCTGCATGGTAGGATGTCCCACTGTCACCTTGTTGGTAAGTGAAAATTTTAACTATAATTTTTTCAGTATGCATAGTTTTGAAAATGCATTGCTTAATACTAAAGCACCCTTCCTCGGTTATGTCTCTCCCCCATCACTTTTTTCTTCCTTTTTCAGATGATGTAATTGTGACTGATGGCTCCTGTCTGAACAATATGGGATCTGCCTAGGAAAGATGCAATACCACCCTGTCCTGGACAGGGATTATCATAGAGCAAGTGTTTGACATGCTGAAAGCCTGTCGGGGGATGCCTTTCAATATGTCTCTACTACTGCATGTGGGATGTTTACCACATGCTACATTCTGCACTATATGATCATGTGCTGGTCTGTTGGTGAAGTGTCCCATGATGGCAGTACAGCTCCTGCTATTGGTCCTTCCATCAGTGATGATAGTGTTGGTAGCCAGCCAGCAGCAGTAGTACAGGACCCCATGCAACAGGCTGACGCATGTTACAT
>NC_056725.1:1382107142-1382110173 GCF_019279795.1 Protopterus annectens
ACCTCAACTGTCTCCTCTTGACATGAAGGAGAAAGGGCTATGCACTGACAGCCTCCCAAATTTATAAGTTTCTCCCTCTGGCATAGACTGTGCAACCAGCTGTCCTGTGAACTTTATTTTTCCCATGAGTGCTCATGACTTCATCCTGTTATTCACTGACCATAGGGGAGTATGGGGATATGGGGATAAAGACTGACTTGTAAACCGATAGGTTCATCCTATGAGCCAGCTGTTGTTTCATCACTACATCCCATTACAATGCCTAATGTACTGCTATTGTTGTGACGTTCCAGTCTCTTGCTGATCTCATCTACCTTCACTGATGAAATAGACCTCAAGGTGCTTAAGCACAACCACATGCTCCCCCCTCAACTTTGGGGAGGGAACTATACTCTTTCTTCAGAGAGAACCATGACTTCTGATTTGGAAATACTGACTTTCATATAAAACATTTCATATCCAGCAGCAAATCACTCAGTTACTAGTTGGAAACCAGAGTCACTTAAGGCTGGTAGGACAATATTGTCTGCATTGAACAAAGATGGCACCCTCATGTTCCTAGACTGGATATTGTCTATACTTTGGCTGAACATTAATTCATGGAAATCATAAACTCTTCCTATGATCTTTTTTTTAAACTCCTTTATTGAAATACCATTTATGACACAGGGAAACTTACATGTATCTAAAAGTAATCAACCCATATTAACAAGTTCACATTTACAAGCATTATACATCACATGTATTGTTATATATCATATAATCTAAGCAATATTACATAAATTGTTCAGTTCCTGTTTTCTCTTAAACCTTATTCCTCCTCCAAAACATTTTCTTCATGTATTATTCCCACAGTTTCCATTTTTTTTCTTTGTAATTTACTCCTGTCCTTTTTTAAAGAACCCACATCAAGTTCTTTGATCCCTGTTACAATTTTCGATACTTCAAGTATAGCTGGTGTAGACTCTGATTCCTATTTTCTAGTATTTGTTTTTTTTTTTTTTTTTTGGCTACCACCAAAATTAAACTTAACAAAGGCTTACTATGTATGGGCAAATCAGAGCCTTAGTTACACAAATTTCCTCACCCAATATTTCTGACAGAGTACTCTGTAGGGAATTTTTAAAGTCTGCCAACATAATACACTCCCAAAACATATGTTACCAGTTACCTCTTTCTTCCACATCACACCTCCAACTTTTGGCATCTGTATGAGGTAAAATTCTTTGGAGCCTGCTTGGGGTATAGAATACCTATGCAAACACTTCCAAGCAAAAATGCTAAATCTTCTAGACTTTAGTTGCATATGTGAGAGCCACATATATGTCTTCCCATTGTTTCATTGTGCATTGCTTATCCAGTCTCTCTTTTCAACCTTTTCTAACCTCTGCTGATTAGTTTCTATAGTTATTGTGCAATATTTTATATGCCCTACTAATTATCCTTATTTTAATAGCAGCTTGTTTTACATTCAACTCAAAACATTACCAGAGCATGTCTTGCACCTAGGATTCCCCTATCCTTTACTCTTTGCTTAAATTCTAATACCGATCCCTGACAGGAAAGGCAGTCTCTAGCCTACAGTACAAAATACAAATATCTTCTTGTCCTCATCCCATACTATTACCTTTCCCTATCTAGTTATTAGCTGCCAATACCTTGGTTCCTTTGCATTTTTCTCCACTAAATTCCATCCCTTTCTTTCCTGTTCTCTGTACTGCTAATTGCAGTCAGCCCTATCGGCAAAATCTCCTTTCTCCAGTCTCATGCTGGCTTAGTTCTTAGAATAGTTTCTGCTACTTTATGGATATAATATTCTGTATAGGTTCATAGGTAGGTAGGTACTAGGCTATCGGCCCAAGGGCCTAAGTAAGCCTAGCCAACAAAGCTCCCTGGCTTACGCCAACCCAAGAAAGTTAATTTCCTGTGCCCCTGTTGAGCAGAGTCACAGTAGTGATCCCCGGGGTATATTTCCTATTTCCCATCCACTCATCAAGATTTTTCTTGAAGAGTGTTAATGAGGAACTTTGCTTGACATAGATGGGTAGCTTGTTCAAGAGTATGGAAAGTCTCTGGGACAGGAATCTATCCCTCCAGCAAGTCCTGTTTATTGTGGTGACAAGGTTTAGGTCCCTAGAGCATGTAGCTTGTACAGATTGGGATTTATTTAGGTGTAGCATGTCCAACAGCTCTGGGTTTGACATAGCTTTATATGTTAGGCAGAGATCACCTCGGAGTAGGCGATATGCTACAGAGTAAAGCTGGAGTTTTTTGAGACGATCAGAGTAGGGCATCTGTACTCTATAAAGGGTCTAATGAGTGTTAAGTAGAGGGGAACAATGACCTCTTTTTTCCTGGATGAGAACCCTTTTGTGATGAGGTGTGCTATGTAGAAGGATTTCCTGACTACTGTGGCATTGTCATTATCAAAGGAGAGACTACTGTCCACCTGGGTCCCAAGGTCTCTTATCACACATTCGGTGTTAAGAAGACTGCCACCTATGTGGTAGTTCATGGGTACAGAGTTTTTACCAAAGGGAATAATAATGCACTTTTTGGCATTGAGCTTGAGGCCATGGCTCTGACACCAGGCATCTGTCTCAGTGAGGCCCTTCTGTAGGATGTCCATATCATTTGGGGACTTGACTATAGCTCCTAGTTTGCAGTCATCTGTGAACTTCATTAGCCAGAGGCCTTCTGTGTTAGCCTGCACTTCAGAGAGGTAGATACCAAACAGGAGAGGTCCCAGGACTGAAACCTGTAGTACTCCACTTGTCACTGGTTTGACGTCAGATTTGGAGTCTGCAACTTTTACAGTGTGGGTTTTGTGAGTCAGCCAGTTGGCAACCCATCTTGTGACATAGGGATTTATACCTAGTTTAGTGACTTTAGCTATAATTCCAGAATGGGGGATGGTGCTGAAAGCCTTGGCGAGGTCAAGATAGGCTGTGTGAACCACCTTACCCTCATCTATGGCTTTGGTGGCTGCCTCAAAGAAGTCGACCATATTCAGGAGAAAGCCCCTTGGGCC
>NC_056725.1:1382110673-1382160673 GCF_019279795.1 Protopterus annectens
GGTTTTTTTTTTTTGGGGGGTTGCCCTTAAAAAAAACCGTCCCAAAGGGGGGGCCCAGAGAATGGGAGATTTCCCTTTCCTTCACTATAGTGTGATCTCATAGTAGGTATATTTAAGTAGGGGGGTGTGGGGGGTGCAGGGGGGCTTTGACCCCCTGCGAAAACATTTGAAAGGTGTTTTTTTTTTTTTTTTTGTCCCTTTCATATGTTCGAGTTTCTCTAAATTTGAGATTCTGGTTTTGAGTTTATGACTTTCGAATTTAGAGAAATTCGATCATATGAAGAGGAACTATATATATATATATATATATATATATATATATATATATATATATATAATTTTTTTTTTTTTTGTTAAGTGGGTTGGCTTTCTCAAAAAGTTCTCTCTGTATTAGAAAGAATGAGCTAATGACAGTAGCAAAAACACGTAAAATGCAGTACAAGCTAGCACACGAGTGTGTAGCAAAATTAAGGCAAATACAGTTTAAATAAATGCACATAAGTCAAAAATGACAAAAACAAGTTTATGAAAAATCAAATAACAGCACTTGAACACTTAAAAGCACACAGAACAACAAATTAAGGTATTAAGGTAGAAGACAGTTATGTAAGAGCAGCTCAAGAAGCTATTAAGTATGGCTGTTGTTATTCTCCTTAAGGACATCTCCTTAATTCTTAAATCCTCCCTTTCTACTTTGAATTATAGATTTCTGCTTGTGTTATGTATATCAGCCTTAACTTTGTACCTATAAAATATCCATTCAAATCAAGTAATCCTAACCCATCTTGTTCTATTGGAAGGATCAGCTTATCCCACTTGACTCTTGCCTTCTTCCCATCCCATATAAATTCCTTCAAGTGTTTATTAATTATTGTCCACAACTTTTACTCTGATTGATAATATATGTTTGACCTGTATATAAAACTAAAGGAACTAAAAACATTTTCTCTGCTTGTATCTTGCTATCCATATCCATAGACAAGAGCTTCCAGTTTCTTGTTTTTTGTATTATCTTTTGTTTAGTTTCTTCCCACATATCCTAGCTGACATAACAGAATCCTTTTGAATCCATATTCCTAAATACTTCATTATACAGTTTCACCATAAATATGGGTATTTCTGTACTAATTCATATTTGGTTTGAGTATGTAATTTAGAGCTATAGCCTTTGTTTTATCTTTATTAATTTTATATCCCAAAAAGACCTGAAATTGACTCAAAATGTTCCACAACACTAAGATGTCTGTTTCAGGTTTAGCAGGTACAAATTAATAGCATCTGCAAATAAAGCCAACTTTTCTTGACTAACATACAATTATATCCTTGAATTTCTGAGTCACTTATTTTCTTTGCCAATGGCCCTTATTACAAAGCCAACAGCAAAGGGAAAGGGGACATTCCTGCCTAGTTCCTATGTACAGACACAACATTTCAGAGAGGCATTCTCTCACTTTAATTTTTGCCTCTGAGCCCTCATATATCCTCCTAATTAATCTTGTTATTGTATCAGGAAATGTAAATGCTTCTAATGCCCTACTTATAAAATCCCAGCTTACTCTTTCAAATGCTTTCTCTCCATCAAGACCCACCAACAAGAGCAGTATTTTGATACATTCTGCTTCCTTCTGGATCTTCATTGCTCTATTAATGCTGTCAGATATTTACCTTCCCTCCATAAAATCACATTGATCCATATATATCAATTGTGGGAATACCTTTGCCATTTTTAGCTATTATAGACCTAAACACTTTATAATCATGGTTTAAAATTGAAATGGGCCTATATGCAGCTGATGGGTCTTTGTTGTCTTTAGGTATTACAACCACAACTTTCTTCCAGGATATTGGTGCTTCCCATCTTTTTAAAATACTGTTAAACAAAACCTCCGCGATCTTTATCACTTTCTTCCGTCCTAGTTTCCAACCTTCCAGAGGAATACCACCTATTCCTGGACACTTTCCTGCAGATTGATTATACGTCCCCCTTTTTATCTCATCTCCTCCTATCTTAACTGTTAATTCTGGAGCTACATCTATCTCTAACCTTGGTATACTTAAGTCATCCATAAATATTTCCAGTTAAGTTCTTTCTTAATTTTCACATTTCTCTGCTTTATACAAAGTTGCATAAAATTTCCAAAATATATCTAATAATGCTACTATATCTCTGATAATTTTTCTTTTATAGGCTCCTTAATTTTGGCAACAGCGCTTTCTACTTTCTGTTGCCTAAGAAGTTCATCATCATCTTTCGGCTGTTCCCATTAGGGGTCGCCACAGTGGATCATCTGTTTCCATTTCTTCCTGTCCTCTGCATCTTGCTCTGTCACACCAACCACCTGCATGTCCTCTCTCACCACATCCATAAACCTTATCTTAGGCCTTCCTCTTTTCCTGTTACCTGGTAGCTTCATCCTGAGCATCTTTTTCCCAATATACTCTGCATCCCTCCTCAGCACATGTCCAAATCAACGTAATCTTGCCTCTCTGGCTTTGTCTCCAAACCTTCCAACCTGGGCTGACTCTCTAGTATACTTATTCCTAATCCTGTCCACCCTCGTCACACCCAGTGCAAATCTTAACATCTTTAACTCTGCCACATCCAGCTCTAACTCCTGCCTTTTTGTCAATGTCACTGTCTCCAACCCATATAACATAGCTGGTCTCACTATCCTCTTGTAGACCTTCCCTTTCACTCTTACTGGTACTCGTCTGTCACAAATCACTCCTGACACTCTTCTCCACCCACTCCATCATGACTGTACTCTCTTATTCAACTCTCTTCCACACTCACCATTACTCTGAACTATTGATCCCAAGTATTTAAACTCATCCACCTTTGCCAGCTCTACTCCTTGCATCCTCACCATTCTTCTATCCTCCCTCTCATTCACACACACATATTCTGTCTTAGTCCTGCTGACCTTCATTCCTCTTCTCTCTAGAGCATATCTCCATCTCTCCAGGGTCTCCTCCACCTGTTCCCTACTCTCACTACAGATCACAATGTCATCTGCAAACATCATAGTCCATGGGGACTCCTGTCTGATCTCGTCTGTCAACCTGTCCATCACCATTGCAAATAAGAAAGGGCTCAGAGCTGATCCTTGAAGTTACTGTGCTAAAAGTTTTTGTGCTGTGGCATTATTATAAAAAGCAGTTGCTTATCAGCAATCTTTCTAAACTCATGTATATTATCCAGATACTCCCTAATTTTCTCTTTAGCACTCTGCAGTTGTGCCTCTTCTTGTTCTGTAAGACTCCATTTATTGTGCAATGCTTTCACCATTGTCAGTCCCTTTAGATGATTCCTGTTACTTCTTAACCATATCTCTTTTTCTTTTATTTCTACCATTTTTAAACTCCACTTTCATTTTATCCCATTAACTATCTATAACTTCTGAAGAAATTTCTATCTTCCCTAATAACTCTTGAATAATTTCCACTACCCCATTCCTTAAATTCCTCTTTTTAGCAGGTAGGTGGGGAAGCATCAGTGTCTCATTTTTACTTCATTACCCTACATTTTTTATCTTAATTGTTATTAGTGCATGATCTAAAATAATTATTAGATGTGTCTCAAAGATTATTTATTTATTTATTTATTCCACTTTGGTGACCGGGGAAGTCCACTGGGCTTGAGAGCCCATTTTCAGTGGAGGCCCGGGGAGAAAAGCTCCATAATACAAATTTCACGAAAAGGCAAAGCAGCCACACCAGTCCAACAGTTTGAAGCCAAAAAAGCTCACAATTAGGCAAAGTATTCCGCAATTCAGTTTATTAACGTGTAAAAATCCCAGCACTAAGCAACACACACGTTTTCGTCTCTACAGGAAGATTTCATCAGATGCAATGAATTTCCTGTTCACACCCAGGTTAAATACTCAAACACCAAAATCTTAATTAATCAATCAATCCGTTTCACTAGGGTGGATCAGATGAAAAAAAAGTTTCAGACAAACATTTTCTACAAGGATGTGTGAATGCACAAATGCAAGTACTTGCAACACTTATTACAAAATACACAACTAAGTACAAATAAATTAAAAACATAAGATAATTGAAGGTTTTGTAAAAACAAAACAATCCAAAAACACACATCCATAATACAAAGTTACATTACATAGAGAATTACAAGAAAAATATTTGCATTGCAATCATAGTATAACAATCAACAGGTAGTTTAACAATCAGCAGGTAGTATAACAACCAACAGGTAGTATAACAATCAGCAGGTAGTATAACAATCAACAGGTAGTATTACAGTCAAAATAGGTATCATTCAATAAAGACAGCAAAACTATTAAACATTTTTCAAGAGAAAGACAGGCATACAGCATGATGGCTGGATGTTACTGTTTAGTTACATTTATAATCTAAGTATATGAGAGAAATTAGGAAGGTATGAAGGTTAGCCAGGAGAGAAGGAGGAGCAGAGCTTGGGAGGTATGAGTTGAAGAGTGCAGTTACATTTCCTGTGAAGAAACAGGTAAGAATGAAGTTGTGTTTTGAAGGTGTGTGGATTGTCAGAGGCCCTCAGAGTAGAGGGCAGGGCATTCCATTTTTTGGCTAGGGAAAAGGTGAGTAGAAGCTGACCAGCTGGGTGCTTGGGTTTTTGGATGATTATAAGGTTTTGGTGAGTAGATCTAAGGGGTCTAAGGGGGGTATATGGTTGTAGGATATTAGATAATGCAGGGCAGCTAGCAGGTTGGAATAATAATTTGTGGGCTGTGATGATTTGGAGGAAGTCAAGTTGATTAGGGAGTTCAAGCCAATTTAAAGAGTGTAGGGAGGTGCAGTGATGGGAGGAGGATTTTGCCTTGGTAGCAAATCTGGAGATTTTATTGTAGCACACTTCCAGTTTGAAGGTGAGTGTGGAAGATAGATTGGTAAGCAGAGGAGTGCCATACAAAAGAGAGGGGAGGAGATAGGTAGTGGCCAAAGTTTGTCTGGTGGAGGGATTAAATGCGCATGTTATTGTGAAATATAATTTCTGCCTAGTCTAGCCCACTTTTTGTATCTTGGGGAATAGTATATAAATTCCTTCTGAGTTTCTACTACTGAATTCATGTCTTCCATACCAAATATTTTCATAAATTTCTTCAGAAATCTACCATTTTTTGTTATATTTCCCCTTCTATTTCTCCCAGATATATCTTCACTGTTGTAAATCAATTTCCAGTCTCAACCTGTAAGCAATATTTCCTGATTATTTTCCCTAAATTTTCTTAAGTTGAATAATAGCATTTCTAGGTGGAATACAAATACATGCCAGCATAATCCCTTGCCAGTAGCCCCTTACTACCACAAATCTATCATTACCCTTTTTACTTCTTCGATCGCTATTGAAGCTCCTCTTGCAGTTAGTATAAGTCCTGCCCATTTCTTTTTTCTCTGACATTCTGCTGAATATACATCGTGAAATTCTTCCTTTATCAAATTCACATGCTCACTCCTTTTCAAATGTGCTTCATATAGCATTGTTATTTGCATGCTTAATATTACCTTTTACCTTTTTGTCTATACCTGTGAGGCCACTCACGTTCCAAAATAATACGAATACTTAGCTATTATGATAAGAAGATATTATTCCCGCCTCTATTTATGACAGCTTTTTTAAAGTCTATTTTCATCTTTTGTTTTACATGCACACACTAGTGTTTGGCAGGTTGATCTTTTATACAGTTGTTTCTAGTCATCTCCATTTAAACTTATGTCACATTTTATAAAAGTTTTTGTTTAACAATGGCAGGTTATTGATAACTGAATGTTAAGCACTGGCTGTCTTATATGAGGCATTATTATTATTATTATTATTATTATTATTATTATTATTATTATGGAAACATATAATTATAAATGGTTATACCAGCAATCTGTGGCAAAATAGCAAGTGAACCACGTATAGGGGCTACACAGTATATTATACTGAAAAAGTATTTCCATTGCTAAAAAATAAAATAAAGAAAACTATATGCACCATAACGTTATGTAGTATGTGACCATGATTACTCTCTAAAACTATGAAAAAGATAATCTCATTAAGCACATCCCTATCATGTCCCTAGCATGAGACTTAATAGCCCTTAAGATTGCTTAAAAATGTTTGTTAAGCACACCTAAGCACTGTTAAGAAATAGGTGTAGCACTAGGGGCTAACAGCTGGCTGGCAAAGAACAATGATTGAAGGTAAAAACCTTTTTAAAAGCCATTAGTACTTTACTCTGCTACACTTACAAACAGAAACGTGTCCAAAAGAAGTGCCTAATAGCTTTTATTATACCATAATAAGGAATGTTCTTCTCAGACTCAGTGGTCACTATTCCACAATATGTAGAAGCCTCTCACAGGCTTTACCCATGTGAAAGTAGAAGAAACATCCAATACATAAAGTATCCCTACACTAAAGCTGCTTATTCAGGAAGAAGGTGGGCTGTTACTGACTTTGAATTTTCCATATGGAATGATGCAGCAGTACATGGACTATAAGGACACATGAAATATAACAACAAACTCCATGTCCATTAATGTTCTTCAGGTGAATTTCTTCAATTCTGTTTTGAAAAGACAAAAACATTGTTGCTATGAAGGATGACCTGATGATAATTCTCTATGTAGAATTTCCTGAAAAGCTATTGATTAAAATAATGAATGATTTGTGGTTGCAATGAAAACTTAGTTTGCTATCTAGTGACAGGATAGCTGTGGCTTGCTTTTAAATGTTTATTATTGAAGTATTCTAAAGTTTATGATCTGTGGCGCACTGGTTAGAAAACAGACTTTTTAATTCATATTTGTGTAGTTGTTTAATATACATTGTAATTCATGCTAAGTGCCTTTGGTAAGTGCTATATTAACCTTTGTTAGCAGTATATTACCACTGATATTTAACCTGTGTGCCTGAATGTAATCATTCCTTGAATGTAACTATACCAGGCACACCCGAAAATGTCCTTTGTGGGCCTTGTGTGCATAACCCATTAATAAACATTAAAAACTACATAAAAAAAATGAATGATTTATCTGCAGTAACACTTCTGCAATCCTAGTCTGTTAAAATCAGTGTGATTGTCAAAGATTGTACAGACAACCTTTCGGCAGCATGTGCTTTCTTTTCAGGAACAGTCACATGGAGGATTCCCATTAATGTGCTAAGCAGTCTGTAATACACATACTGATCCCCTGCAACACTTTACCTAAATCAGCCTTCCTCTTGTAATCTATGTAAAATGCATCTGTTGAAACTGGGCACAAGAGTACATGCAAATATGCCCAACTTTATTGTTTCTTTAGCTCTTTACACGAATTACCCTGTCAATGCTACAGCACAGTGATGCGTGCAAGGCATGCCAGTGTAAACCCACAACATTTAAAAACATAACAAATGCTACTGAACCAGGAAGTCATACGTCTGAAGCACTGAAAAAAATTAATGGATGTTTCTAAGTGATTATCCTTTCAAGCAGCAGTGAAATCCTAATGTGTTTTTTTCTGAGAATGATTAAATAGTAATGCTGAAAAAGGGAGGTGAGCTGCTTAATGGATCCAAGCAAATAGTTCTGAGTTTATTTGCAATATAATATACCTTAAGCTGCCTTGCAGTGCTCTGTGAGGGGATATTCTACCAGTTTCACCCTCATAATTCTTTCTACAGCATGATGTATAAAACTGGAAAGTTAAATCAACTGTACTATATAATAGCACAAATGAAATGGTTACCAAGTTTAATGAATAAATAAATAATGGCTGAAGTGGTAAAAACCTTTCAGCAACTAAAACATCAAGGTCATTGTATATTAAAAATTACAAGCATACTTGTGATAAATTTGTTGAAAGTGACATATCTTTAAAATAATTATTGTAAAACCCAATCCCCACAGCACTGTAGCTTTTAACAAGGCTGCATACATCCAAATCAGCAAGTGATTGCAGATTAACACTCTTGGATATGGAACACTTTGCTTGGAGTCGGGGACAAAATACAACCATGTCAACTAGCAGTCACATTCTACTAGCTGCAAAAAAAGCAGTATTAACCTCACTTATTTCTGGAGATGGTATGTTTATCTTCTGAGTTTCAGGCAGGCTAATGTTATTACAATACAGTCCGTGTTGAAGAACAACAATGCAGAAATGTGTGGTATGAGTACAGCACAATGACAAATAAAGTAAATGTTAAAAGCAAACAAATATGACACTGGACGTAACATCTACTTATATACTTAGACTGTTTTCTGAAGGGACATGAGGAAGAAAGCTGTAACAGCAACTGTAATACTTAATTATTGTATACATGGGTCAATTTTTCTTTATTGAAATTTCACAATCTCGAAAAAGAAAAGTAAAACCCCACTTCAGCGAAAGTGCACTTTCAATGTAGTGCACTTTTGCGAAAGCCGATTCACCGAATTGGAAAAAAAACCTACTGTAAACACTATTTTGCAGGGGGGGCAAGCCACCCTGAACCCCCCACACCCCCCTACTTAAATATACTAACTCTAAGATCGCACTACATGGGGAAAAAGATATATTTCCTTATCCCCACTGTAACGTGCTTCAGGGAATCATCTTTTGCAAAAGTGCACTTCCGATGTAGTGCATTTTCGCTTAAGTGAGTTTGACCTTCTGTTTGTCAATAAACTGTATTTTCAACAAACAGGAGACCTATATATATATAGATATATATATATATATATATATATGATTAATAAGTTATTAGCATTTAGAGAATGGCATGCTTATTCATGATTACTCCTGTAGCTGCTCAAGATTCAAGAGACGTGGGCAACTAATTTGGTACCATTATATGTTTGAGACCAACAAGTGAGAGTCCTAAAAAATAAGTAAGGCCAAGAATGCTGTAGCTCAGAGAATTTCCAGTTGTCCAGTGTGCAGTGATGTCCGAGTTAGTATACCTAATCTGAATACAGTGACAGCTCCATGTCCCTTTTCCTGATGGGGCACAATAGGGGCTAGTGGGCACACAGGCCATGTGAAAAAAAGCATTTCAATAAAGTATAGAACACATGATAATAACATAACCATAATCCACTGTTAAATTCACTGTTAAAAATGAAAGACCACTTTCTTATGAAAAAAAAGTGAACTCCATAATCATGCAAATCCTGACAATGGTCACAACACTGTAAAATTGCAAATTTGTCATGCCAAAGAATTATGGTTTGGATGAAGTGTTGGTATGTCACAGTGTAACAAGTCAAGGGTGTACCTACCAATACAGAAGTGGGAAAGTGTCATGCCTCAGGAGAAAAGAAAACATATCATTAACCCAAATTCAAGAACCTAGATTCAGACTTAATTTTTTCTGTGTTGCATTGTAAGGAAAATAATTTTAAACAAATGCAGCATATTTTGCCAGCTTACAAGATAAATCTCATATCTTACAGGCATTGGTGAACAGCAAAGTAGTTTAAGTGTCTGTTAAATTTTATATGATATAGAAGCAAGAGTGGTCATTTAACAGCTCCTGGATTACAATGATAGTTTTGACACCTCAGGAAAAACGTGGGAGGGAGTCTCCGTCTGTAAATACTCCCTTGTTCTAATCAACCTGATTGTATATAAATAAGAATGTGTTTTTAATGCTTTTCATTACACTCAACTAGGATCGCTTGTTTGTGTGTTTTAATAAAGGATATTCCATTTTTAACTCAACTGTGGACTACCTACTATTTTCTATTTGATTATTTTGTAGCACGTATTTTACAATTATATTCTACAGTCTGATTTTTTATTAAGTGAACTAAGTGCATAACATAATTTAAGAAGTGAACATCACACCCTTCACACTGAGAAGTTTCTTCCTTAAAAAGTCCAGGTCCCCACAAAAGAGGCAGATTTTTTCTCATATTCTTTCTTGGCATCTCTACTTACAAATTCTCAGTGACAAATATTCCTAACCTTTCTCCTCATCTCACTTATTACTTCATTCTACCCATTACATTGCTAATATTTTGATCGTTCATAGATTCATAGGTCTATACTAGGCTAACAGCCATTAGGGCTCTTATAAGCTTAGCTGTGCAACCCAAATGTGACCCAAAAAATGTAATTTATATTGGGGGTGATTTACTGACTAACTCTCTCCATCAAAGGCATAAGCACCAGACCAGGGGTGAATTTCTGATTACACATCCATTAGTCCAAGTTGTGCTTAAATAGGAAAAAGGAGGAACTCTGCTTAAAATGGATGTGGGGCCTGTTCCAGAGATTGGGAATTCTCTGAGAAACATATCTATCTCCACAACATGTACTATTTATATCACAAGCAAAGTGTAGGTCTTTTAATCTAGTAGTTATGATGCTGTTTGTTTTGTGGATGTGCAAAAGGTTCATAAAAACAGGATCCAGGGATACCTTGTATGCCAGACAAAGATCACCTCTCAGAAGTCATTATGATACCAAATAATGAGACAGAGCTTTCAAGCGATCAGTGTATGACATTGTGTTTACTCTCTGTAGTCTTTTTGTGATGAACCTTTGCAGACATTCTAGTTGCTGCATAGGTCTGGTCACGTACACACCGAAGGGTGCAATATACTCAATGATGGGTCCACTGAGGGCTGAGTACAGTGATATGATGATGATGTCTCTGGACCTAGATGCCATGCTCTTGCTTATAAGTTCAGCAACATAGAAGGATTTTCTTACCACCTTGGATACATGTTGTTCGAAGGGTAGGTTACTATCTACATAAGTTCCAAGATTCCTGACTAATGAATCAACTTTTATGGATGTTTTATTGATGACATAGTTACACAGGGTGGCCAAATTCCCAAAAGGTCCTATAATGCATTTCTTGGCACTGAGTTTTAAGCCACGGCTTTGGCACAAAGAGTTTGTCTGTGTTAGACATTCCTCAAGAGTGTTGTCATCTTGTGGGGATTGAGTGACTGCTCACAGTTTGCATTCTTCTGTGAACCTCGTTCGCTAGACGCCTTTGACATTGGCTTTTGACATCTGAGAAGTAGATGCCAAACAAAAGTGGGCCTAGCAAAGAGCCCTGGAGGAATCCACTGGTGATGGTCTCTTTGTGGAGGCAGCCTCATGGACTCTAATCTCCTGGGTCCTATCAGTGAGCCAGCTAGCTATCAATTGTGTTATAAAGGGATTTATACCTAGTTCTGTAAGTTTGTTGACAATGGCAGAGTGGAGTATTGTATCAACTGCTTTAGTCAGATCAAAATAAACAGTATGCACAGTTTTTCTGTCCATTGCGTTAGTGACCTTTTCAAAAAAGTCCACCAGATTCAGTAAGTATGACCTTCCTTTGACAAAGCCAAACTGGGATGGATCCAGTGTCCGCAGGTCTCCTATTAACTTGTTGATAATTTCCATGATAATTCTTTGTATGGCTTTGCAAATAAATCAGACTAATGCATGTCTAGTTTCCAGGATCTGTTAAAGGTCCTCATTTATGAAGGGGGATAATTGATGCAGTCCTCCATTCATGTGGCACAAAGCCTGTTTTAAGACTACAGCTAAATAATGACTCCAGGGGTCTTGATAAGTCATATTTTAGACCGCTTAGGATGCATCCTGGGATGTTATTGGGGCCCATTGAGGCTGTGCTCTTGGCTTTGGGGAGCACAGCCAGCACATGCTCCCTAGTTATACTTGGAGTTGTTTAAGGGTATTTTGGAGAACGGGGGTTGGGGTGAGAGGGGGGCAAAGTTGAAACTGAAGTTTTCCACTAACAGGTTTACTATATCACCAGATCCAGTGAATGTGGCACCATTAACCACCAGTTCAGCACATTGCTGTGTACTGCCCTTGAGGTTTCTACTAGAGCTGAAGAAGGCTTTATGGTTATCTTTCACCTGGGAGGCTATCTTAACCTCAAACATGGCCTTGCTTGACCTAATTAGCCCTCTTAGTCACCTATTGAGTTTGATGAGAGATGTTTTATCTTTATGTGAATTACCCTTCCTGATTTTTGTTATAATTTTTTAAATTTTGTTATATATCCTGTTTAATGTGTGATGTCACCGGGGGGGGGGGGTTGTTTCTGAAGTTAGACTTGGGCTTACTTCTGGTAAGTACAGCAGCCTCCGTGTAGCCACTGACATGGTTGTACAAAGTTTCTGAGAGCAATTCAGCACAGCCTGGTGTATTCTTGGGGTTTGGAGGGGCATTGAATTTTAACAAGCCATCACTTAATAAAAGGTAAGTTGCCTTGGAATAGTTCCTAATATTACTGATTTTAATAGGATTATGAAGTTGATTTGATTTCCAAGGATACAGCATTGTGAGTGGACCTTATCAAGGAGGATGAAACATAGGGTTGTATAGTGTTTTCCCATATTTGTGAACACAAGATCCAGTATGTTGGAGCCTCCGTATTCACTATTTGGTCAAGGGTGTTTTTATTACAAAGTCCAGGAATGTCTGTGCCTGTAGATTTGAGGCCATGTAAGATTCCCAAGCTATAGAGGAGTAACTAAAGTTTTCCATGAGTAGGGTGTTAGATTGGATGGTAAGTGTCTCCATTAGGTCCAAGTATACATTGTGAGTTTCTTGGGACATGGAGGGTGACCTATAGCTGGCTAGGATATGGAAGGGATTTTGTCTGTGGTGATCTGCACATGGAGGAACTCCAACACATCTTCCTTTTTGACCACCCTAGAAATATGCTTGTTATTAATTTATATCAAGACACCTCCAACGTTAGCCTTTGTCTCTGTAGCTACTGATCTAAAAGAGTGGAAGGCACTGAAACTTTGCACTGCTGGGGTGCTCTCTGCCACTTTAAACCATGTCTTGGTAACTGCACAGATGTTTATACTCTTAAATTTGAGGAGGGCTTGGAGAGAGTAATTTCTTTTTATTTATGCTCATGGCACTGAGCAGTAACACACTGAGGTGTAGTTGAGTTGATTTTGCTATGTTGGTAGGTTTGTCAGTTTGACATTGCGTAAAAAAAGGCATTATGGAGGTGGATAAAGGTTTAGCCAGTATTTGAAAGCCTAGAGGGGAAAGGTATATTCCTATGCTTGGCAAAGCATCATGGTTTGTTAACCATCTTCTCCCAAGCTGACAAATATTGAATCCCCATAGAATGGCACCAGAAGGACAACCAGTTGTTGAAATCAATCATTGTTCTCATATTGTGCTATCATCCTCGATGATGCTCAATGTTAGGGTCATACAAGCCAGTGGCACATAGTCTGAAAACTCCATAATATCTCACTTCATATAGTACAGGGGGTATATCTCAGGGTATTTACACCTACTTGAACTTTGAAGGAATCATACTGGTACCTGTGGTGTAATGACTTGAATGCATGTGTGATTTGGTGGATCCTGGCTCCTGATAAGCAACTAACAGTTACCTTCTCCTTGTCCAGCCTAGTTAGAGGGGTATCTGTATATCTTACAATGGAGTCCCCTATGATGAGAATCCTAGGAAGTGTGTTTACTTGCCTGCATTGAGAGTGATAGTATGTGTGGTGTTAAGTGATGTTTTTTCCTGGGCTTGCTGAGGCATAGCTTTGACAATGGACAGACTAGGCGATCTTTGTTATTTATGAAGATCGCTTTTCAGTGCCTCAGCATACATTAGTCTATGTGTGCGTTGTGTGCTATGTGAAGTGGATGTTGTGTACGTGGTTTTGACAACCTGACGTGTGCTTGTATGCAAGAGTTTAGCCTCCAGTGTCATTCTGTAAGTACATCTCACACAGACTGTGTCTGCTTCTTTAAAGATTAAGTGGTTGTCAGTAAACAAGAGGCAATTGTTACATTGTCTCAAGATGTCCATATCCACCAAGCTGGTCACAGAGAAGTTAGGAAATTGTATATTCATACTGTCTACTACTTTGATTGGTGAGCTACAAGGGGGTGGTGTAATGGGATTAGAAGACTTATTAAGGGTGCTTTGTCAGTGCAGACTAATACATGTGCTTTATTGGAGCAGATTATGCTTAACAGTACTAAATTCTACTAACATTAATGTTTATATTACTGAATTCTACTAAATCTGTTGATTTTGTCACTCAATGCCCAACTAGCTGCTCCAAGTTTGTCAGCATGCGAGGTATTTTCTCCATATTGCAAGGAGCTGCTCTACGTTTGACGATGACACCAAGACTGAGAGTACATCCAGAAGGCAACCTTTGCTTGAAAAAATGAAGATAAACATTTCCTTGCACTTTAACTGCTTCATCTGACTTAACTCATTTGATAACTACTGATATATATTGCTTTTTTCTGCAGTTTTAAAGATTTGATAAACTATGCTATTCCGCTGCTGCTCAAAGTACTTATATACATTGTATCTGCTGGTTTTCAGGGCTACTGCATCTACATAGTTAGTGTTCCACTTGGATTGTTTGTTGTTACACTTGGGGTCCAGACCAGCCATCTCACATTAAGAGGGTACTTTTGAGGCAGAAGCATGCAGATGCTGACCTGTCCAAGTTGGAGATTACTGGTAGAAGGCTTATTGTGTGTGGACCTGATTGGCTATAGGCATAGCTAGATTGTGACTTGCTTTTCTTCTGCCTGTATTTAAACCTTGCATTTGTGTGAAGCTGCTCCCTGCCCAACAGCAGGTAGCAGTACCTTATACAGACACAAATGCTTAGAGGACTAAATTTCCTGACCAAAAAATCTCTCTCTAGCCTTTTTCAGTCCCCTTCTGCTCTATGAGCAACTCAGTTGCACACTGAGCAGCACTGAAACATACTTAGCCTGAGATTACTCAACTGACAGTACACCCTCACCAACCAATTAACCTATTCCCTCCCTGAGCAGACCTATGAACCTGTACCTTCCCAGATACAACACAACCAGAAACCACGGATGGGCACTTTCCTGCCATCTCTGTGGCCAGCCTGGTGGACATGGGCATTCTGAGGCAAAATAGCAATTGCTTCATGTATACTGACAACCACTTAATCCTGGAACTAACAAATACTGAGAAATGCATGATACACTATGTCAATAGAGGCAACACTCTCATGTGCAAATCGGTCAAATGCAAATCAGGTTGCCAGCACACACACACGCACACACACACACACACACACACACACACACACACACACACACACACACACACACACACACACACACACACACACACATCACCTCACACATTAAATAAAGATCTGACATGTAAGCCCACATATGTGGGCGGTATTCACTAGTAATTTACTAAAAACCCAGAGATCTCCCAGGCACTGCCTCCAGAAATCTCTCTCAAGAACTACTAAGTTACCTTCAGCCACATCACACATACCTGTGTCTCAAACATACAACCTAACATTCTGGTCAAAGGTGACTCCATCATGAGATACACCAATGTCCCCCTCACCAGGTTGGATAAGGAGAGGTTTAGAATCAGCTGCCTATCAGGGGACAGGATTCAGCAGATCACACAGGCACTCAAGTTACTCAACTACAAGTACCAATATGACTTGGCCATAGTCCATGTGGATGTGAATGACATGAGACATACCTCTCTGGACTATATGAAGAGAAACATGATTGACTGCTCTGATTATGAGCCACAGGCATGAATGGCCCTAGCAATGAGCAGCATTTTACCTTCACCTAGAATGATACCACAATACAAACAGGAAATGATTGACTTCAACAACTGGCTTAGTTACTGTTGCCATTCAAAGGGCATCCAATATTTATCAGCCTAGAATGACATGATTAACAGACCTCGCTGCTTTGCAAGGGACAATCTGCTCTTGTCACCACAAGCCTTCCGAATACTGGCCAAAACATTAGCCACCCCCATAGTGCCTTCTTCAGGTAGTGCCAAGCATTCCAATGAACCAACATAACAAATCCTTCAAATGCCAAATTGAAGGTACTACTGCTCAATGCTAGGAGTCTCAACAAGAAACTGCACTCTCTGGAAGCTCTCCACACCCTGGAAAATGCTGATGTCTGCAAAGTTACAGAGACTTGGCTCAAGGCCAGTGAAAGCACCCCAGTAGTGGCAGGCTGCAATGCCTATCATACATTCAGGCCCTCTCTGAAAAGGTAAAAACAAAAGGAGGAGGTGTTTCAATTTACATTAAAAGACAAGCACGCCCCAAGATTGGTCAAGCAGGATGATGTGCTTGAGCTACTTCTTGTCCAGCTGACCACAGGCAAAATTCCCCACTATATCATCACCAGCTATCAGTCCCTGACCATGAGCCATGAAAATCACTCTGCGTTCCTGAAGCTACTAGAATCAGTTATCATTCAGCCTAATACCTTACTTATGGGTGACTTTAACTATCCCTTCATAAACTGGGAAACATACAACCACAAACATCCAGGCTCAGAGATTCCCTGACTTTGTCAATTCAAATGCTCTGGAACAGCTTGTCTGCACTCCCACTAGGAGTTTAAATATCCTCGACATAGTACTCACAAACACAGGAGATCGCTGCTCCTACTCTAGTGTAATGTTCTCATTGGTAAGATTGGACCATAAATCGTTTTTCTTTCAAATAAATGTATGGCAGAATCTGGGACCAGAAAATATGGAAGCCTATGCAGAAGCATACACAATTGCCCTCTACAGAAACTTAAACAACTGCATAGAAACAGCAGTCCCAGATAGCACTAAATCTAGGTTTTGCTGAAAAAACAAGCCACCCTGGTGGACTCCTGGTATAAATAGATTATACAACAGAAGGAGGAAATTCCTGTCTAGAGAAAAGTGAGATGGTGCACAGCAGAGGAAAAAAACCCTCATTACTCTAAACTAGCAAATCAAGGTACTTGTCAAGTCATCAAAAGCTAAATACAAGCCTAAAATAGTCTCCCAGGCCAAAGACAATCACAAAGCATTTTTTAGCTATGCCTGAAATCTAAAGGGAAACAATCAACACTGTGCTGAGCTAGTTGCAGATGGGACTACCTACAATCATCAAGGTGTTATAGGAAACCTGCTGGCTGATACATTCAGGTCAAACTTCACCCCTCATCACCTCCAGTCATCCCTATGATATACACCCCCACCACCATTCCTCTGCCCATTACCAAAAAAAGAACAGGCCATTACTGCCCTGTCTAAAGCTAAAAACATGGCATCAGTGGGCCCTGATGGAATCCCAGGGTGCCTATTAAATAGCTTGAAATATGACTGACTTGAATCCTTATTCAACTACAGCTCCAATCAGGCTTTATCTGGAGGACAGCAACAGTCATATTGCTACATAAAGAGGGGCCATCAATGGACCCAGGAAATTAGAGATCCATAAGTCTGATCATCCTTATATGCAAGGTCATGGAAAGAATAACCATGAACTTGAAAAATAAAGACATAGGTAATCTCCAGATTCTGGACCCAACCCAGTTTGGCTTCATAAAGGGCAGATCTTGCCTCCTCAACCTGGTAGACTTCTTTGAGAAAGTCACCAAGGTGAAGGATGAAGGTAAGACAGTTCATACTGCCTACCTTGACCTGGCCAAGGCATTTGAAAGAACACCCCACTCATGCATCATAGAAAAACTTATGAAGCAGGGCATAAATCCCCTATGTCACCAGGTGGATAGCCAAATGACTTTCAGATAGGTCACAAGTTATTAGAGTAGGGGAATTAAAATCTAGCAAGAGGTCAGTTAAGAGTGTTACCAGTGGAGTACCACAGGGCTCAGTTCTGGGCCCCCCTCTTGTTTGGCATTTATTTTTCAGATGTGAAGGCAAGTATTGATGGCCTCTGTCTGTCCAAGTTTGCTGATGACTGCAAGTTAGGGGCAAGCATTGAATCCCCAAACAATGTTGCTATCCTTCAGAAGGGACCGATACAGACTGATGATTGGTGTCAGAATCTAGGCCTTAAACTAAATGCAAAGAAGTGCATAATAGTACCCTTTAAGAAATCAAGTATCCTGGCAGACTAAAATATTGACAACATACTCTGAATGGTGGACCCAGTGGTAAGAGAGCTGGGTACTCAGACAGATAGCAATCTCAACTTTGACCACCATGCATCCAGTGTGGTAATGATGTCCTTCTATGTGGCTCAGCTTATAAGTAAGGACATAGCATCCATATCTAGGGATGTTATAGTACCACTGTACTCCATCCTGATCAGACCAATAACAGGGTACAATGCACCTTTTGGCAAGTACCTCAACAAGCACCTACAGCAGTTGGAGCATCCACAGAGGTTTCTAACCAAAAAAGAAATACAGGGTTATACATAACATGTCATATGTGGACTGCCTAAAAGCCCTATCACTGTACTCAGTTTCCCACAGATTGTTGAGAAGAGACTTCCTACAGGGCTGTCTCTGGCATGGCCCTGATGGAAGTGTTGCATATTCGCAAAACAAACTCCATGAGGGTTACCCGATTCAAGGATCTAAACCAGGTACTTGACATCAACAGATCATGCTGGAGAAACAGATATGTGTCCCAGAGATTGCCCCTTCTCTGAAATAACCTACTTCTTCATGTGAAGATCTAACCTGACCATCTTCAAGCTCAATCTGGACAAATGTATGGGAAATCATACATTCATTCTGGGGGCAGTGCCTATTTCTGTTATGGACAATCAAAAAAAAAAAAAATATATATATATATATATATATATATATATATATATATATATATGGGTCTACTTTGAAAGACCGAACGTGCATATCACCGACACATACTTTCCCGACCCCAAACCACCGACAAGTAACTTCGCCGACTACTCAGCAACTCGACTCCCACCCTACCGACAGTCTGTCAAGCAGTCGGATATAACAGATTGAATCCGTAATTCAAACATATATAATCCTGCGTTATACAACTATAATATTAAATCTCCATTCACAAATACATCATTTTCCAAAACACAACTTAAACATTTTAGTTATTACAGTATCACTAATATACGCATAGACATAGTAGCGTCCATTTTCCCTCTGACTTAAAGAGAATTCAACGAGAGTTTCTTCAACATAAATACTTGCATGTAGTTTACAGCGTTGATTTCTACAGATAAACTAAATATAACTTAACATCCTGCACCAGTGTGCTACCATGGTAGGAAATGTAGTATATATACATAATTACACTTTTACGATGAAAGCAAAGGTTCTAGCAGAGTGTTTGCGCATCCTAACTCTTAACATATTTCTGAAATCTGTATCGAATGGTAAACATTTCCCAGAATTCATAGTCCAAAATCCGACGTCTCCGCCATAATTACGTGTTTGTTTACGTGGAGTTATGAGGATTTATTTATATTCATTTGCGACAGTATGTCATTAACTGATGATGATACAGTGTACTTGTCGGTTAAGTGACATTCGATGATTGGACCTGTCGGTAAACAGTGATTTTGAGCATTTAGTGTCGACCTGGTCGGTGTCGGTGATATATATATATATATATATATATATATATATATATATATATATATATATATATATATATATATATTTCCCCTGGGGTTAAAAAATTGAGATTATTCGAGTGTTGTACAAATGGCTAGGCTTAAAAGGGCTATTGAGCCATTAGTCTAGTAACCTCATATGAATCTATATTGCTGCTTTACAAGGTACAGTTTTGTGGACCTTTCTACAGGGAAAATTTGCTTTCTGTGTATTTGCGACTATACACGGCACTGCTAACCCAAGCAAACATGCAACATTTATAGCAGCATAGAAAAAAACTGAAAACTAACTAATGAGCCCTCTGGTCAATAAAATGATTGCAGTACTAGTGCTTTTGTATATTTCTCAACTCAGATAGCTCAGGTAAACACTTCCTATCACAAGATGAATAAACTCAGTCCTCATAATGTAACAACACAGTAGAAGAGATCCACAATGCAATGCTACACAAACCAATTAAACAGTTACCTGGAAATCCCTTCCTGGAGGTGATTTCAAGACAGGTGTATAACAGTAATAGCGAGAGTAAGAGCAATGTTTTACAAAAAATACAGTGAAATGCAGGAAACAGTAATGAACACTCAAAATAATTTAAGCAAGTGTGATTAAGCAGTCAAAGTACTTAACTTTGCCTGGATGGCACTGGATACAAGCAAAACACTTCTGGAACACAGGCCAGGACTCCAAGCTTTGCTGAGCTCTGGGAAAATGAGCAGGAGATGATACATAGTAAAGGAGGCCTACTCAAGAACAATACTGGTTTGCTGGGTGGGCACTCAGTGTCATGGATCTATGGAAAACAATGGGTTGGAAGAGTACATACATAGCTTATACAACAGAGAATAGCAATGAAAGAGGGGAGGGAAGGACTTTGGAAATCAGACTATCAAAAGGGGTGGAGGCCAGAGACTCAGCCTTATAAAGCCATCCAGACAAAACAGTGGGAGGGGTGCGAAAACTTCTGAAGCAGGCTGGCTAGAGAGGCATCCAATTAAATAAAGCCAGTACTGGAGCTCTTTCAGAAACATTAGATTAATGTATTTGTGGACACAGAATGCAACAGAATCAAGGAACAAAATCAGGAACAACTTGTAAATATTTCCGTTATATTCTTATAAATTTGAATGAATTACAAACTTTGAAGTATCAATCATTTTCTGAAAGACACAAAGTCTAAAACTCACATATCTGACATTATTTAGCAATTATAACCCATACCCATTTGCCAGAAAGCCACAAATTTTACAAGGAACAGTAAAAAAAAAATTATTTGCAAAAATTCCTCTGGGCAACGCTAAAATAATTGGAGGAGGGCAAAGAGGACAATTTTAAATAATTTTTTTTTTTATCTATTTGTTAACCAGGTAAATCCAATGGAGTTGTCTCTTTTCAGAGTGGCCTATGAATATTGTCTGTGTCACTTGTTCCCATTTACACATAGGCAAATTGAGACAGAATCATACCCTCTGTTTTTGACTACAGGAAGTGGTTTGTTAGCAGCTCAAAACCTTCAATGCTAGACAAATCTAATTTGCTTAAAAGGTTAACAGAACCACAACAGATATTGCATGGACATGCATTTCTGAACAATGAGAACGTTTAAATTCTTATCACTAATTTACCCAAAAAAGGAGGTCTGGCAGTTTGTGTAAAGGGTTTGATTCTTTATACCTACAACTGTGTGACTCAGAGCAGGTCACTTAACCAGAACCCCCTAACCGGGGGCTGCATTACACACAGGCAGACAGGCAGGCAATCATGCACGCAAGCACGCACACACACACACACACACACACACACACACACACACACACAAACCCGCACGCACGCACACACACACACACACACACACAAACACACACACACACACACACACACACACACACACACACACACACACACACACACACACACACACACACACACACACACACACACACACACAGACACACATACCGTTACTTGCTGGGCATCTCCTATGACTGCTCCTTAAAAGCTTAGTAAAACATCTCTAGACTGCTGCTTAAAAAATGTAGTAAAAGATATCTTGGAGTATGTCATCTGACTGCTGCTTAAAAATATAGTAAAAGGCTTCTCAGTCTTTTCAAAAGAGCTACTCTCTCCTGTGACATAAGAACACTTGCAGAAATAGTCAACCATGCTTACGTCCCTGGGATGAAAGTGGTAATTGTGTTTGTGTGCAGCTGGGCAATAGGTTTTTAATATTCCAGGGACTAGGGCACTCAGGGGGGCACACACTTAAATGGGGGGGGGGACATGTGAACACCTCTAGTGCCAGCTATGGAAGCTGTTATTCATCAGGGGCACACAGAACTTGCCCTGCAGAAAATGCTTTAAATATGTAGCAGTGACTTTTGCACTTCACTGTTATATGTGTACAATTGATCTTATGGTTTTTTTGTAAGTTTTGGGACTTACATTGTAGGGTCTCAAAATTCCAACAGAGCATGGAAAGAATAAATAAGTGAGGACAATTGAATATACATGCAGCAAATCAAGTATTAGCAACCTTAATGAGTAACTAAACTAAAATGCTGTGTACAATGAATGTGATATATAATCATACATAATTTTATAAAGCAAGAGTTTCCTGATTTTAATGTATCTACAGAGACATGACTGTTCATTATCTGTGATCATCTCGCTGCTAACTGTGGCAGCTGTTTGGATGAAACAAGAGGTTTTTTATTCATAACATTGTTACATTCCCTCATGTGGAAACACTGAAACAACCTTCTGCCTCACATATTTAGTAACCTGATGGCATAAAAGTGTAAGTCAGATGGTTATGAAGTATAAAATATAGATTTTGTGGCATCAGTCCATATTTCTTTTTAAATATGAGTGCAAAAATGTAATCATAATAGACTGTGTGTTGTTGAAACATTAAATATCCCCCTTAAAAAGCTAGCATTTTCCAAAACATGGAGTCTGTCAGCCTATGTGACAGCACAGTGCACATTTTCTTCATGTCTTTGTGTAAAAAGATGGACAAAAATCAGTAACTTTACCCAAAGGAAAAGAAATGAACAGACTGATTAACAATCATTTTTGTCTGCCAGCATATATTATATCTGTATGTTTCAAAATTAAAAGAATATAAAGAAAATATTCCTTATTAGAAGTGCGAGACCTGGTAAGAGCCTGCAGGTGGATTGTGTTAGACCAAGTCGCGGCCACAATAAAGTACAAGCAGTTCTTGTAAACAGTGACTGTGCATGAGCAAAACTGCACACACAGATGGTATTGCTAAGTTTCTGATCTACTGTTGTAACTCAAAGCAACACATATGCAGAAAGATGTCATATGGTAGTGCGTAAACGTGGTAGCAGGGGCAAAAGGAACAGCAAAAATGGACAGGAGACTGCAAAGGGAGCTGATGACCAAATCAGGGATGTAGAACACAAAGGAGAAAGGGATATGAGACATACACAGATATCACACTTGAACTGAGAAAATGTGAAAATCAGACAGGATAGAAGGGCACATAAAAAGAACAGGATGTACTGACCTACAATAATCCTGACATCATTGGAGTGTTATTAGTGTACCTATACTATAATGTAAATATCATGAAAAATATCTACTCAGTCCTTAGGGTATTTGAACCATCACCCCTCTTCACTTACACTATGCCACCATTTTGTTAACAAGGTGAGCAATAGTAGCAGTCACACTACAGGTGTCAGGGGATCACATATCAGATGAATGCTGCACATTTACAGAACAGAAGGAGAAAAAAGACAGGCCTCAAGAGATTTGAACTTATTGTCCTCTTCAGTGATATTCTGCCAAACACTACATTAATATTGTGAGCTGTAGAAGCAGAACACTAAATGTGTTAGGAAAATACATACTAGGTGAATGTTGCACATTTATAGACTGGAAAAAGAAAAAAGTAAATTCTATACAATCATGAGTGGATTTGAACCCTCTACTCTGTGTACAGACAATCTAAAAAATACTTCATGAACAAAATGTGCCAAAAAGGCATTATTTTTACCCTAATCCCTATGTGCACATTGCTGTGCAACAGTGTTCATTTCATTAGTGCAACTGATGGCAGCCAAGGACAGTTTACCTTGGACATGACAGAGATTGTACCTCATTGCACACAACCAGTGGCATATCTGATTGGTTGTAAATTACCCATCTTGCACAGGATGAACACAAAAAGATAGTTGATTTAGAAGCCTTTTTTGGGGATATGCATGTTGTGTTTATCTATTTTGACCAAATTAAAGGTTGGGAATAGGAATACAAGGAAGACATGAAAAGCAGAAGCAAACAGAGGGTTCAACAGAAGGGGAGCAAATAAGGAATGAATAGGATTGAGGTGGGATTGGAGGCAATTTTTATGTGAGACAGATGCCCATTTTTTATTAAGAGAAAGGAAAGCTAGGGAGGGAAGTAAGAGAAGTAAAATGGCAGTAAGAAGGTTAAGTTATCTAGCAAGGAAAGGCAGGTGTGATTGACAGGGTGTGAGGTAACACAATGAGGGAGGGCAAACACAACCATGAGGGAGACATAAGACAAACAAGGAGAAGAAAATAGTGAGGGGAGGAATGCAAAACCAACAGGAATGGGCATGGACACAAATGGGAGAAGAACACCAGGTTGGGGGGGATATAAGTGGGTGTTTGTAGCTGCAGTTTCTGCCAGTTGAGACCCAGTGGGAGATTAGTTATCACCCTGGTATTACCATTACTGGGTCCTGGCTCAGAAGGTGTAGACTGTACTTGGTAGGGATGTGGCTCAGAAGGTGGAGACTGTACTTGGCAGGGATGTGACTCAATCAGTCACCATAGCATGGTCTTCATGTGGCCGATGTGAGTATCCAATCTCCTGTTGATGATATCCTTCACAAGCTCTGTCAGCTGCTGATGGAAGACATAAGTGTCACCTCTACTCACACTGCTTCTGATGGTACAGCTGAACCAGCTTCTGGTGCAGGGCTACCTGACACAGGTGGCACAGGTAGGACAGGAGAAGTGGAAGCAACTGCGACAAGCTGGAGCCAAGATGTGCTGGGTACCTCTGCTAGTGGTGGTGGTGGTGACACTACTACTGCCACCTATGGAGACCCACCAGGCATTGCCAGTTGCATTGCTGCTACCCATAACAGTAAAATAAATGGTGAGAAACAAAATAATAACAAAATAAATGTATGTTAGAGACTGGATAAAGATAAAGAGGGTGGACGAAGAGAAATGTAAATACAATGTAAAACAGCAGTGATCTCTATGCTGATACTGATACAGGTAAACATAACAATGTAAATTATTTTATCCAAAATTTACTCATCCCTTTTACAAGACTGTCATTATGTAAAAATGCATGATGGACATGACCTACAGCCCTCAGTAGGTACAGTTTGACAGATAGAAGTGCCTGTAGTCAGAGCTGCAGTATTAATATCTGAGTACTGTATATGTGTGTGTGTGTGTGTGTGTGTGTGTGTGTGTGTGTGTGTATATATATATATATATATATATATATATATATATATATACACACACACACACACACACACACACACACACACACACACAGTAAACATGATGCTCAGACATAGATATTTCACTCACAGGCGAATGGTATGGATGCAATTTCTATTTTATATTGCAATATGTCCACTCAAGTAATAACTGATTATATTATATTCCTGACCATGTAATCCTGCAGGTATACTAATGAGACAGGAAAAAAATAAGCTGAAATATTTGTTAGGATAACACATCTGTGTGTTTAGGTGGCACTGAATCCACAGTCATCCTCTTGACATGCAAGCAGAGCCTTAAAATCCTGACCCACTTGCCCACCTAAGCAAAAGGATGCATGTACAAACAGACTGATTACATTGCACAGCCATATTGCTACATTTGTGCTATGGCAGTAATGAGAGAAGGGGCACTAGTGCATGAAAATAATACATTTTTTGAATGAATCCCTACTACTGTTAATACTGAAATCAAGACATTCTGACAGCAATGTATACTCACCCCCAGCACTCTCCAAATGTCAGCAAATTGGTACCCAAAACAGATTATGCATGTCCCATCTACCATGCAATGATAGGTATTGATGGGTACCTCCTTTGTGTGATGGATGGCAAACTCTGAAAATATAGGTGCTGTAATGTTATGGACCCAATGGCTCTTTAAGGTGTGAAACATGGCAGTCCTGCATCTCTCTGTATGCTGTTCAGAATACAGACTGTACAGTGACTTCACCTGCAGATGGTTAAACATGGCATGACAATTCCCTTATCCCTAAAATGGCTGACCTCACATGTGCGAAGCTTCCTGTAAAGGCTTACACTTGTCTATGGCATTGTATAGAAATTTTCTCGATGTTTACCAGGTGTACTCATCATGCAAACTGAGTGATTCATAAACAGTAATGAGATGAGCTCTAATTAACATAAACATCACACCCAGAGGGGTGAATCTGCATGATATAAGGGCAACAAGAAGCTCAGACTCTCATCTCCCTAGGGATGAAAACACTGGTATAGCATTAAAAAGCCTAAATCATTTAGAACTACCTCATCAACTAACATATACACAGCTTCTTACCGGCTACAAAATTGTCAAGCATCCGTCTGCTCATCCAGCATTAAATACCATTCTTTATAAGTATATTCCCACTGGGTCATTACAATCCAATAACCAAAAATGTTTCTCTGTCCATAAACCTATCAAATCTGCTGGGCATGGTTTATACTCATACCATGTTACTAAGGCCTGGAACTCCTTACCTACAGCTATCAGGTTATCATCCTCTCTCCAGTCCTTTAAAACTATTCTGAAAGACTTCCTACCCAAAATCTCTCTTTGTTATTGTTCAATCCCAGGCTAAATGATATCCTTAAATATGAAAAATGACCTATTTATACCTTGCACTTTCTTACTCTCCCTCCTTTACTCACTTTCTAATTTCAGTCAGTTTCTCTTCCCTGACTCTATATAATTTTGCCATAACCCTGTTTTTTTTTCTCTCACTTTATATTGCAATTTTGTTCATATTATACTAGAGTACCTTTAATTTCTCTAAACTGGCTAAAACTTCTCTAAATATTAAATTATTGTCATATAAATTGTATCTATTTTTACCAATGTTTTCATATTATGTCTACTTTGGAATAATTATTTAAACTATAGATGTTTTGGTATTATCTTTGAAGCTTGTAAAATTTTTGTTCTTAAAATGTTTTTGTAATACTTTGAAGCTTTTCTCCCTGAGCCTCCACCAAAAATGGAAATCTATGCAGTTGGACTTTTCCCAGTAATCAAGTATCAATCGATCAGTCAATCAATCATTCAATCAATCAATCAATCAATCAATCAATCAATAAATGTATACAGGACTTTGGTTCCTACCAAGACTTCTTTTGGTGAAATAGTTCCTTCTGTGTAGAATATCTGCTTATATAAGGTAAGTGCTATTTCTTACAAATCCATTCCCTTCATGATGATGTGTGGTAGTGCCAGTTATGCCAGAGAGAATAGGGCAGTGTATGTGTAACATATGCCAGCGTAGCTGGCTGGAGTTTTGTAAAGAATTTAATTGATTTGTACAGATGCTTGTGTTAAAAATATATTTGTAAAGGCGTTTGTGTTAAAAATGTATCAACAGTGGGTCTTGCTGGACAGAAAAGAAATGTACATTTATATCAGACTGTACTGTTGTAACTGAGGAAATGTAGCTATTTTAACAGTGGATACTGTAAGGGAAAGGGTTAATTAACTCAGCCCAGCTTACCTCAAGAAAATAGCCTGAAATTAAATGACTTGGTTTAGGCCATAAAGATTTTATCTCACAGGCCTGAATGCAGCCAGAGACGCACTGTCTGGGCTGGTATCAAGTGCTTATTGTCCTTAGTGGTGCACTAATTGCTACCCCAGGGTGCCAGAGAATGACTGGTTAGTCTCTGCACAAAGGATGAAAGTACTGGAATTGTTTTACATTCTCCAGATGCTGGAATAAGTCTTAGTAGGGTTCTAGGTGTGTATTGTGACACATCTGTGCCAGATCCTGGCTCAAGTTACTAGTGAGGGGGCAGTGTGGGAACCACAGGATCAGGTAACCAGATGTGATGTTATTCTGTAGCCAGCACTGAAATTGTATTTAGATACTATTAAAAACCTGGAAACAAGCAAACAAACTGGTACAACAAGAGGTCCTGGTCAAAGCAAAGCCCAAAGCACAAAGTAATGTTCCTTAACGCAAATTTATTTTTATTTTAAGGAACATTACTTTGTGCTTTGGGCTTTGCTTTGACCAGGACCTCTTGTTGTACTAGTGTATTTAGATACTAGTGAGAGATGACACTCAGCACTCTGTTATTAGAACTGACAACAAAGACACCCATCCATTTCATCTTGCCTTGCTCTAGCCAGTAAGTAGGGAACAGTAATTATTTAGTAAGTTAGGAATATATAGACTGATTAGTTAAATATTGTTTATCTGTATCTATTTGAATCTTTCCAGCTGTGTTGTTTTTATATTTCCCATGAATTGAAACTCTGGTGTTTATTGTAAATAGATATTCAGTATTTTCATGTTTTCTATTTTATTATTTATTATTAAATATATCTAAACCATTAATTGTGGATGGCCTTTTAGAAAACAGATTAACCTTTGAGAGTAACTGTATTTATTTGGTGACAGTGTGGCTTCATGCTCCTGAAAGTCTTGCCTCTTGCTTAATACTACCATTTTTATAAGTATCAGTTTTACTAACAGTAATTGGGTACCCTGGTAAATCCTTAAAGTAGCTGGCTGGTAGCAGTGAAGCTACCTTATTGTCTTAGTGGAGGTGGCAGAGCTGATAAATCTGTGCCAGCCATTCCCAGGTGTGTGTGCTTGTGAAAAACAAACTTCAAAGAGTGTGTGTGTCGACTACTTGGAACAGGGATACAGAGCACTGATTTCTGCAGCGAGAAAGATGTAGTCATATTTGGGGCTTGGAGAGGAAGTCTAGTCTGGAGTGTGCTCCCTGTGTGATCTTAAGGGAAATTGTGCTTGGTGCAGAGAGCTGCATCTGAAAATACTATGTGCATCTATTTTTTGTTCTAAGTGAACATTCCTCACTGAAGTCAGTGGTGAGGATTGAGGCTCCCTGATTACTGGCCCAGAGGAGGGACATCACACCTTTGTACAATGGTTGTATTGACTATTCTTTACCCTGATGCCTATAAGGGATGTCAAGTTTAACACTGCTTCTAAATGTGCTGGCTAAAAGTGTTTAGGTATATGGGAGACACACAGCTGAACTCACATGTCAGTAGCCACAACCTTAGTAAAAATGATATTGTAATGGAGCATGTGTTCTTGTTCAGCTGCATTTTTTGTGTGGACTATGTGTTCAGTATATATATATATATATATATATATATATATATATATATATATATATATATATAGCATTTACTTAAGGAATGTGGATACAGATTTCTAACTGTTGGGCAGAAATATAACATACTATATGGCCTAGTATGGTATCAGTGCTTTAAGGATTTGTAAGGCCAATGCAGGAACAAGGTTACTAATTCTACTGTTTTCCATACCAACAGAGCCATGCTTAGTAAACAAGACACACAGAAAAAATTCTTCACTGGTGGGCCACCCACCTCCACCAGAAAGCCAGCATTCATAGATTCTGAGAATGAGGTGGTTCTTCTGACTTTCCATTTCTACAGTTGAAGGCTCACTGCTGTCTATGCCATATGGGGCATCCACAATTGAAACTTTCATTGTGATGCTAGCTGTTGGGGCAGAGCTGGACTGGCCCCAGAGAGTTTCAACTTCAGATGACCCAGGTATGTAGTCCTATTTTGTTGCATCAATAGCTGCTAATCCTCTTTATTTCTTAATCATTAAATCTCTCTGACTTATGGTATACAGGTACATCAGGGATCCAACAGATATGATCATCTGCACAGGGTATGGTCAGGCATATTAGTTTTTGCTGATTATGATTGTAAATATATGACTCACATGTATAATTATGGTGCTGGGTCATACTTACACTGCATATTTTTTGCTATGGTGTAGTCACAGTTTTTTTCTTTATCCGGCACCCGCACTGTGGAACTGTTCCCATATGATGTTGTAGGATCTGTAGCCTCTGATAATGATGGCAGAGTTGACCTGGTACAGTCCAGGGATGTAAAATGCGTGCTCAACACAAGGAGTGTGACCATCATATTCCCTACACAGACCATGGACACAGTCTATCTGCCCATGAATGCCCAGGATGCACAAACATCCAAGAGTAGACAGGTTGATAGGGACACTATAGATCAGGGAAGTGTGCTGACCCCAAGTAGACAGATATCCAAATCTGGCCATAGGGAGGGTCACATGGGGAGTTGGTAATGGTGCTCACTGGAGATGTGGTTACTGCCCTCCCACTAAGGATGTTGTGTCAGTGGTTGCAAACCAATGTATGTGCAGGGCATCATAGAGACACAGGCTAGTACCACCACAGCCATGCAAAAATAGTGCAAGTGATCCAGTTGCTGACCTACAGGAGTGCATCTCCCATATATATGATTCCTTGGATAGACTGAATAACCCACTGGACTGAGCAGTGACTTCTCTGGATCATCTGGCAGGGGCTGTCATGTTATACTTCCCAGCAGCATCTGTTGTAGAGTTGTCAGTTCCCAGGACAGGGCATCCCCCTGGTTATGGCCATCATCAAGTTGGCACATCTCCTGGCAGACACTGGTCAAGGTCATGTAGCACACCAGCATCTAGCTAGGGTCAAAGTACAGCTGATGCAACTCCTGGTACAGCCAGCTCTTATGGAGGGACCCCTCTATCATGCATGGCCTAGGCCTATCCAGTAGACCAAGCTGCAGTGCTGCACCACAGTACCACAGACACCAAGACATCACATACACCCATCCACTGACCTTGGCCTTTCTCTCCATTAACCACCCCATTCCAGTTCTGACACTTCCCATAAAAACATTATTTGTTTTTATATATATCAGCACTCACACTCACAAACTTCTCTCTGAAAGACATGCACTCCTGCACTCCCTTTTCAACTCATGCAAATGAAGTTAACTCTGCCTTGCCCTTTTCATGTTGATACTTGGGTTGCCTATGTCTGATGACACAGTGTGGCCAGCTTATGTATGAATAAGCACAGCGTGGTGTTTTGCATGCATCGTTTTTACTGTAGTATATCTGCATAACACGTATAGTTACACTGCAAATTTATGTGCGATCTGCTGACTGTTTGCTGTTGCCACAGCATACTGTACCCACCTCCATCTAACTTGATCATTTCTTGGTGCTGGCTCTTTTCTCATTCCTTGTCTGTGTCAGCTTCCACTACCTGTTGTGCTGGAAACTCCTGGCCCCACAAAAAGCCAGAACAAACAAAATGAACAGGACAGGGAACTGGAGATCAACAGTGAACCACAATGATGCAAAAGAGAAAAACAAACACGGGATCTCAACTGCCAAAAATTTGTTTAAGAATTGTGTAACACACAGAGATTTCAGGATAAACCCTTCATCAGTGTATAAAATCAACCCACACACAGCCATCCATTTTATATAATTACATGAATGAATCCACCAATTACTAAAAATAATTACATTAAAGCTGTATGCACTTAAAAACATATAGTTTATATATATATATATATATATATATATATATATATATATATATATATATATATAGATAGATAGATAGATAGATAGATATAGATATATGCAAACTACACTACATATAAAAATTAATTTCAAAAAAATTGTAAAACATTTTAATACATATCTTAATAATATCATACAAAGAACATTTTAATAAACTAGAAAATAAACTATTCATAATTTAATCTGCTTAAGTTTAAGAATAGCTTTAATATCTCCCAATGCATTTACTAAACATACTGTATGAACAACCATCATATGTTGCTACCTGCTATACTTTTAATTGTATGTCTAAACCTCTATGCTTATGTAAATATCTTATGCCATCATATGTTATTATCTGCTATATTTTTATAAGTGAATGTGTAAACCACAATGCTCATGTAAATGTTGTATGTATAGTATGCTAGCAATTGTTTTGAAGTTTTTCTCCCTGGGCCTCTGCTGAAGACAGACAGCTCTGTCCAGTCGTACCTCCCCGGTAAACAAATGTAAAATAAATAAAAAATAAATTTAGTCCTGAAGGTTCATCTGCTTGGAGTCTCTCTATCCATGTATATTCAACTACCTCCGTCTTATTAATAATATCACCTCCTCTATTATTCAATGTTATTTTTTGAACTACAATAGAGAGTCGATTATCCAAACTAATTGGGACCTAGGGTAGTTCAGATAATCAAATTGTTCGGATAATCCAACATATAATTGAACTGGGTAAAAATCTTCTAAAATCTTGTTTTTTTTTCTGCATGCAGGAATACACTTTTCAACCATTCAATGATTCCAATGGACAATAAAGAATATTTTTCACACACGAGCTGGCTACAAGTTCAAAAAACATTCTCAAGCAAATACATATAATGTTTACATTTTCAGACTTTTATGATTTTTTCCACCCGAAAACTTTGGAAGGCTGGTTCTGATAATTGACTGTTCTGATAATCGACGTTCGGATAATCGACTCTCTACTGTACTCTAAAATTAAATTCATGTCCCACACCATTATCACTAACATGTTTGGCTAAAGAATTAGGAATGACACCCCATCTTATCTCAGAAAGATGCTCTGAAATATGCTCTTTCAACTTCTTGCTGGATTTGCCAATATAGAAAGAAGCATATGCTACCCTAACAGCTTGATAGACTATGTTTATAGTATTGCATGTCGCAAAACACTTAAATTGATATTTTTTCTGAGTAATAGAATGAACAAAATCAATACTACTCAATAAATATTTAGAAACAATACAATTATAACATGGTACTGTTCCTGTCTTTCTACCAACAACAACTTTGTTTTCTTGATGCATTTCTTTATAAAACAACTTTTCTTTAAGGTTTTGCGATTTTCTATATGCAAAATGTGGTTTCTCACCTATAAACTTAGATAATGCTTGTAAAATTATCAATATGCTGTGTATGTAGTCAAATCCTTTTTTACAAGGTTTGTTGGGTTTACCACTACAGCCTGAAAGAAATGAGTCTGAACGTGACGCCATGATTGTACAATGAGTGCTTTTACTTGAGAAGGCAGTACAGAACTTTAAGTATCACCAATGGCAGTGGTTCAGCTTTCAAGCTTATCTGCATCTGGGTATCATACTACGTAACTGCATATTCAGCACATAACATTCTTTTTAACTTCACTATAACTGATTCATTTAATTATCATAAGTTTGAATGCTGACTATTCATTAGTACTCTTTGCTGCATAATACAGCTCCCACAGCACCAGTCCTCCCATAAGGATTGTCTCTAACTGCCTGCTACACAACCCTCATCTATATTGGTCTGCCATTTTACTTTTTTTCACCAATTTCAGTCTTTATATCTCAGTCCACTTAGGTTTGTTTCACAGGTAACCCTATGATTTCAGTCCATCAGTCATGTCTCTCTATGGCTAGCCTAAATCCACTCTTACATTATTCCATTATTCAATTACTTTCCTTATCCCACATATAAAACATAATATCTGTCAGATATCTAACTACTCTTCTATCTTTGCTTTGTTGGTTTTAGGTGCTTACGAGCAAGACTCTCCCCTTTCTGCTTCTCACACCCTCAGCTCCTGACACGTATGTTGTAGCACTTTACTACCTAGTGGCATTATGCAGTATTCACTGTCCTTATTAATTTATTTATAAGCTTTTATTTATGAGTATTTCACTGTTTGGCTACAAGTCCTGGTCCACTTACCTTACATGAGATTCCACTGGTTGCGCTTGTTTCCAGAAGCGCAGACTGATTGACTACTAGTGGGTTGGAGGTATGTCATCATTTGCTTCATTTAACTCCATTCCTCAGCAACCCCTGCATCAATAGATTTATACTGTTCTGTCTTCTTCTCAATCTAACCCCTATCTCTTCTCATTTATGGACACAGTACGCATAGGTAACAGTCCCAACATTTAACAAATGCAACTAGCTACAAATTAAGAATTACAGCTACTGTTCAATATCAATGACCCTTCTAAACCAAATGTCATTGTGTAATGTATTTGTTTTGTAACTACTATTTGTATTTAATGTTTGAACAAAGATGTAACTGCCTATGATTCATAGGTTCATAGGTTGGTACTAGGCTATCGGCCATAGGGCCTATACAAGCCCAGCCATAACAATTCCCTGGCTATTTCTTCCCAAACTATTTACTTCCCTGGACCTCTGTCTAGCAGGGTCACTGACGAGATCCCCAGGGTGAATTTCCTTTCTCCCATCCAATCATCAAGGTTCCTTTTGAAGAGGGCCAAAGAGGTGCTCTGCTTGACATGTATGGGCAGTCTAATCTAGAGTCTGGGGAGTCTCTGGGTCAGGAACCTATCCCTCCAGCATGTTTTGTTTATTGTGATGACAAGATTTAGATCCCTGGAGCGTTTGGCTCTGAGGGATTGAGATTTCTTTAAGTGTAGCATGTCCATCAGCTTTGGGTTTGACATGGCCTTGTACGTTAAGCAGAGATCGCCTCGGAAGTAGACGATATGCGAAAGAGTATAGATGGAGTTTTTTAAGACGGTCAGCAAAGAGCATCTGCTTTAGGCCTGTGATTCTTTTAGTGAGGTATTTCTGTGGCCTTTCCAGTTGTTGCAGATGTCTTGAGAGGTACATACCAAATGGGGTGTTGTATTATGTAAAGGGTCTAATGAGGGATGAGTACAGTGGGACAATGATCTCCTTTTTTCTGGATGAAAAGCCCTTAGTGATGAGGTGTGCCACATAGAAGGATTTCCTGACTGTTGTGGCGATGTGGTTATTGAAGGTGAGACCACTGTCCACCTGTGTCCCTAAGTCTCTTATCACACTTTCTGTGTTTAGTGTACTGCCACCTATGTGGTAATTCATGGGTACATGTTTTTTCCCAAAGGGGATAACTATACATTTCTTGGCATTGAGCTTGAGCCCATGGCTCTGGCACCAAGCATTTGTTTCTGTAAGGCCCTTTTGTGGAGTATTCGAAGAAGTCAATAAGGTTCAGGAGACAAGATCAGCCCTTCACAAACCCAAATGGGTGGGGTCCAGTGTTTTAAGGTTGCCAATGTCTTTGTTTATAAGTCCCATGATAATTCTTTCCAAGGCCTTGCAGACCAGGCTCGTCAGACTGATGGGGCGGTAGTTCCCGGGATCCAAGGTAGATCCCCCCTTGTGGAGTGGGATAACTGTAGCTGTGCGCCACTTAGTGGGCATGAAGCCTGAGGTGAGGGTATGATTAAACATGACACTTAGGTGAGGTGCCAGTTCATTTTGTAGTTCATGTAGTACACAGCCCAGGATGTCATCTAGTCCCATGGATGCTGTATTCTTAGCTTTGGAGAGTGCGTGTTTTACCTGTGTGGCCGTTATTACCGGAATTTGGCAATCTTCCAGTATTGAGATGGACCATTTAGGGGGGGAGAGGGGGGTGAAGTTGGCACTGAATCAATCTGCCAGGATATTGGCAATATCCTTAGGATCAGTATATTTAATGCCATTCTGTTGTAGCTCAGAGCAGATCTGAGCATTGCCATTTAGATTCTTGACATAGTTATATAATGTCTTGTGGTTGTCTTTGCCATCTTTGGCAATTTTATTTTCGTAACTAGCTTTGGAGGATTTTATGAGGGATCTCATCTTCTTACTGAGGCTGGTAAGGGAGTTTTTTGCATCCTGGTATTTTCCTCTTTTCTGCAACTGTTTTTTCCTTTTGTTGTAAAGTTTGTTTATGGCAGGGGACCACCAGATTGGCTTTCTTTTTTTGGAGGAGAGCATCTTGGTTCTATTTGGGATGGCACGATTCATGCATGAGTGGATGTGCTTGTACAGTGCCTTAGTGCAGGACACAGCAGTCGAACTTTCAGTTCCTGTCTGCATGGGTGTCATGAAGCTTGTAACTTCTGACTTGAGTAGCATGAAGTTGGCCTTGGAGAAGTTTTTTATGGAGGTTTCCTTACTGGGGGGTGGAGGTGAGATGTGGATGTTAAGGGTGATTAGCTTATGGTCTGACCTGACCAATGAGGGGGAGACCATAGGTGTGGAGCATCGATTTCCCATGTTGGTAATGACCAGATCTAGGATATTGAAGTCCCTGGTAGGACTATAGATTAGTTGATCCAGGGCATTGGAATTTATGAATTCCAAGAATCATTGGGCAAAGGTGTTGGTGCACGAATAGTTTTCCCAGTTAATGGCAGGGTAATTGAAATCACCCAGTATTAGGGTGTTTGGTTGTAAATTAATATTTTCCAGTATGTTTAGAAAGGTGAAGTGAGACTCTTGGGGCATGGTGGGAGATCTATAGCAAGCTACAATTTGGATTGCAGTCTTACCTAGTGTTAGTTGCACCTGGAAAATTTCAGACACAATGTGTTGGGCAACTAACCTGGTGGTGTGAATATCCTTGGTGAATATGGACACTACCTCCACCTTTAGTGTTTCAATCCTGGTTTGATAGCCGAAAAGTGTGGTAAGAGTTGTAGCCTGGTATTGCAGGGGTGCTCTCTGGAGCCTTGAACCAGGTCTCAGTTACTGCGCAGATATCGATGTTCTCCATTTTTAGGAGTGCCTCGAGAGAGTGCATTTTGAGGTTTAGACTTCTAGTATTGAGTAGCATTACCTTCAGATTTTGCATGCTTGTACCTGTTACGGTGGTGGTTTTGTCCTTTGAACTTTGCCTAAAAAAGGCACTATAGGGGTGGCGAGAGCCTTAGCCAGTAACCTGAATCCCAAGGGCAACAGGTGCAGACCATCTCTGGCAAAGCATCATGGTCTGTCGATCATGTCATCCCAGGCAGACAGATACTGAATCCCCTTTGAATGACACCAGAAGCTTAGCCAATTGTTGAAGTCAATCATTTTGTCCTTATATTGTGGTATCATTCTGGGTGAATGCAGGATGCTACTCAGGTCTAGGCTCATACCTGCCTGCTCCACATGATCTGAGAGCTCTTCCATGTCTCTTTTCATGTAGTCCAGGGAGGTACGTCTCAAGTCATTCACTCCAACATGGACAATGACAGAGTCATATTTGTACTTGTTGTGGAGTGACTTGAGTGCATGAGTTATGTGGTGGATCATGGCACCCGACAGGTAGCTCACTGTAATTTTCTCCTTGTTCAGCTTGGTGAGTGGGACATCAGTGTGCCTGACTATAGAGTCACCTATGACTAAAGTGTTAGGTACGTTGTCTTGTCTTAGGGGCTGTTGCTGGGTGGCACACTAGTGTTGTTAGCTATGTGACACTTTGGTTGTGATTGGTGTTTGCGTTTCAGCTTCAGAGGTCCTTGTTGCTTGGGTAGTTTACAGTTAAGGGCCTCCACATATGTGGATTTAGTGTTGCTATGTGTGGGTGTTGGTGTTGTGAGTTTAGAAGGGCTATGTGTTGCTTGAGGTGTAGTGCGGGTGTTAACCTTCTCCTCTTGACTGTCTAGCACAATCTTGGGTGGAGAGAGCTTTTCTTCCAGTTTGGCTATGTAAGTGCATCTCTCACAGGTTGTTGTGTTGGGTGGTAGGAGGAGAGGGTTGTCTGTGTACATGAGGCAGTTGCTGCATTGCCCCAGTATGCCCAGATTCACCAGGTGGACAGGAGAAATCAACAGAAGCCGACCCTTGGACATGCCTGGTTTGGTGCTTTTTTTTTTTTTTTTTTAAAGTACAGGAGCTGTTTTCCTTTACCTTAGCAAGGTACTTTGCAGTTATAGGTTGTTTAGTGCCTATGATTAATTTGTCCTTATTAATAAGGAGAGTTGAGTGCTTGTATCAGTTTAAGGCTTCCTAGTGCTTGCCAGCAGGTATTAGAGCAAGTGCTAGTCACAGGGCTGCTTAAAGGTAAGACGAAAAAAAATGGTTTATCCTAAACACTGCAGTGTGCACTAGAGAAGTTAGATGTGAAAGTAGGTAACTTAAGTTTTACCTGTCTAAAAAGTTACATTTTAGTGGAGAGTCACTATTTTTAAAACAGCAAGATAGACTGAAAGGGGTGATCAATTTTGTATTCTGGAACTATGGAATACAGTAGAATGGCCAATAAATGTAAATAGTTGAAGGGGAGTGATTTCACAAAATGATAATTTTGTGCTTACTCACACAAGCCAGTGAAAGCAGAGAGGAAATGAGATATATGGTCAAATTAACATAAGAGGCAGGCAGCTAGAAAGAGAGTGGTATTTAAGAACACGGCAGTGACAGGGTGGTGGAGTGGGGAAAAATTCCTGCCTGACTCACAAGAAACAGAGCTGTGGTGTCTTTTGAAGTTTTAATATCCAGTTAAAAGCAGAACACAAGCAAAACACAAGGTAAAGAAAAGAAATCACAGCACTCAAAATATAAAAAGGCAATAAACCAATAAAAAATACAACAAATAAAAAGCAAACCAACCTTTCCCTCAAAGCAAAGTGTAGCAAAGTCTGGGAGAGCCTTTCCAATAAAGCTCTGAAATGTTTTATTTTACCCCTTAAATAGAAGGTTTAGTTTGTTGCTCCAACCCCTCAGTTCACAAATGATTAACCTTAAGTGACCTCTTCTATCTTATGTATGAGTCCTTAATTGATCAGTTCTAATTCCTGCCTGACTCACAAGAAACAGAGCTGTGGTGTCTTTTGGAGTTTTAATATGCAGTTAAAAGCAGAACACAAGCAAAACACAAGGTAAAGAAAAGAAATCACAGCACTCAAAATATAAAAAGGCAATAAACCAATACAAAATACAACAAATAAAAAGCAAACTAGCCTTTCCCTCACAGGAAAGTGTAGCAGAGTCTGGGTGAGCCTTTCCAATAAAGCTCTGAAATGTTTTATTTTACCCCTTAAATAGAAGGTTTAGTTCCTAGCTCCACCCCCTCAGTTCACAAATGATTAACCTTAAGTGACCTCTTTTTTCTTATGTATGAGTCCTTAATTGATAAGTTCTAATTCCTGCCTGACTCACAAGAAACAGAGCTGTGTGGGGCCAAGATCGTGGCTGAAAAAGGCCAATGCAGCATCAAATGAATAAATAAACAAACAAGCTGTTTCTTTTTGTTACCCTAAACAGGTCTTGTCCAGCATAAGACATGGTTTTATTCATAAAATCCAGTTTCCTCATCTTGATATTCCAAGTTGGTGGTATTCCACTGTTATGCAGCCTGACCTCACAGTGTGTGAGGAGCAGGCCTAAAAAGTTATGATGAGCAGGATAACCCCACAGCCTCAGGAGTTATGATTCTCCTGACTGTTATCTAAGGATGTTGTAACAAAGACAGTCCTCCTACTTCCTGAGAAACAAGTTGCCAGTACTCAGCCTTAAAAGCTTAATTCAGTGGATTAGCATCCTTGTAAAAAAGACTAGTAAAGTCTTTTGACAAGAATGCTAATTCAGCAAATAAAACTTTTTAGTTAGGAATCACTGATACCTATAACGTTGAGTTATATGTTTGACAAATACATGCCAAATGCATTATATTAGATAATGGGTCTGATGAGAAATGAGTAAAGGGGAATTACAACCTCTTCCAAAGAAGACGCCTTTAAAAAATTAGATGAGCCAGTTGGAAGGTTTTCCTAACTACTGCAGTGACATGCTGGTAAAAAGGTAAAGAATTATCAACAAGAGTACCTAGCATTGTGTAATTGGAGTGTTGTGTCACCTATATTGAATAGGAAAAACATTTTTTTTTTACCAAAATTAACTATATTTCAGCTTTTCGCATTTAATTTTAGACCAGTATCCTTGTACAAATTGTTAACATAGTCTAACCCATACTGGAGCAATTGGGAGACACTGGAAAATCAAATGACAATTCCCAATTTATAGTTATCTGCAAACTTAGATAAACTCAGGACAGGGATATTGGCCTGAAGATCTGAGAAACAGATGCCAAATAGGAAAGTGCACAGCACTTAAATTCTCTAGAGCTAACTTCGGCAACTTTTTTCATTTAGCTTAATATTTAAATTTTGAAATCAGGTATAACACCTTTTACAGAACTGCATTCAAATATATCTCTACAGCAGAACTATTTAAACCTCCCATCTGCTTTGAAAGAATCACCCTAGACTTACCACCATCCCATGCAAAATCACATGTCTAATGGCTTTTAGGAAATATCCTGGACTTTCAGTGAGAAATGCTTGGAAACATATAAATAGCAAGGGTAAAAGAAAATATTGCGGTACTTGAAAATTTTGATTGCTTCTAATCCTGCCACTCCATACAATCGAATGTTTGTAATGCTGAACGTGTTTAACACCAGTAAAAATGATCGAAGATCATTTGATTGCTTCTGTTAGTGTGAAATCCGTACACAATTGTGCACAGTGGGGATTGGGGAATTTGCCCCTTCCTCACTGTAGAGTGATCTTTGAATTGGTATATATAATTAACAGGGGTTGGGGTTGGGGGGAGCAAGTCCCCCTGCAACAAACATAAGTGTTTTATTTTTCACTGCTTTGGCTTTTGATCTTTTGGGATTGATTGTTAGTCATTTCAGATTTGTGTACTTCAATGCTTAGAAGCACATCCACACACACACACACACACACACACACACACACACACACACACACACACACACGCACACACACGCACACACACGCACACACACGCACACACACACACACACAAAATGCCTTGTATAGTACTTAATTAGACACCTGCTTCATGCGAAAGCAGTTTTCGAACTTCTTAATGAACAGGTGTCCAAATGTTCAGACAGGTCACATGAAGCAGAAAGGCATGAATATATATATTCAGGGCTCAAGTCAAACACATTGGTGTTTAGGAAGAGTCATAGGAAGTATTTCTCATTACTTAAGGGTGCAATCTGTAGTATTAGATACAAACATGAGTATGATCTGTTTCCAATAAATAAATCATAAAATAAAATAAAATTAAATATGACAAAAGACATTCCATTAGTGGTCACATTATAGGACCTATACTCTTTAACAGTGAATATTTATCAAGTCTAAATCTATGGCAGATTTCCTGAACAAGAATTAGACTTCACATGCAAAAAGATGATTGCTACCATATCCACACTGTCCTAGTATTTCAGGGTTCCTTCTTGTTCTCCTTTTATTTCGGGATGCAATAAGGAAGACACTGCATAGTATGAAATCTACTTATATTATGGGTGCTGATTTACTCTTCTCATCTTTGTCTTTCAGTGAAACTCCAGTTCAACCACTATACAGGCTTTTCAACTTAATTTTATCATATGGTTAAGTACCTCATAATTAGAAAAAGTAATTTCTAGTTTCAGTCTTGAAGGGTGATCATTTTCAACTGTTACAAACACTACAGAGCATTAAATCTAGCATTTGCTACAAAGAAATAGTCTGAGATTTGTATATTTCAGCTATTACCATAAGAACACACTTTTAAATGCAAGAATTAGACCTCTTGCAACATGATTTTACCAAAACAAAATGTAATATCTTGCTTAACAATTTAACAGAGCTTTAAAAATTGGTTAGTCAAGCCATAGTTCTTGTACTAATAGTATCACAGTATATGCAAATTTATTTAAGATGTTTGACCACATTCCTTACTCTTGCATTGCTTGTGGTCTGATATTACAAAGATCCAAATCTTACACTATAAAATGGGTGTGTAATTTGTTGAAGATCGGATAATGGACTGCTGCTCAGTGTGACTTCCTGTAAATTGCAATGTTCCAAAACTATTTATTTTAGATACCTTTGTTTATTTTATTTTATTTATTTATTATTCATCCTTAGTATTCCTGATTAAGTACATAGATGATAATGAAATTGGTATTCGTTTTATATGAGATGAAACCAAAATAAAATAAACCAGTAGGCAGAAAAGCATACAAACAACTTTAATATACTTAAAATGGTAAAAAGATGAGCACTTTCGTACTTCCAAGTACTTCTTCAGAGCTAATTAAAACAAACAATAAAAATTCCATTTATAGCCTAGTGCTTTAGGTCATGTGACTTCAATAATGGTTTAATTGGTATAAACTCATTTAACCCTTTCCCTCTTGTTGCCTGTAAACTATTCATCCATTTTATTTCCAGGCATTCGGTATGTGTTCTGATGTCACCACCCCTTAAACCAACTTCATGTATCTCTAAAACCATAAACTTAAAACAATGGTTACTACCAGCTATATTAATATGCTTAGAAAGAGCCTTTTTCTGGTCTAACCTATTGATACTGCACACATGCTCCCTGATTCTATCTCTTAGACATCTGTTGGTCTTGCCAACATAGAAGGCTTCACAGACTTCGCACAAAGGCAGGTAAACCAGATTAGAAGTACCACAGTTGGCATACACATTAATATCCAGAAGATGTTCAGTAGCAGGGTGTACATATTCATCATCAGTCTTAATATATGGACACATATTACAGTGGTGACAAGGGAAGGTACCAACTCTATTTGTTTTTAACTTCTCTTTTACTTACCCTAGTGGCCTATAGCAAAGCATTTTTTTCAAAGATAGTTTAGTTTTAAAACAAAAAGAAGGTGAATTACCTAGTATTTCTCTGCACTTCTTATCAGACATAAGGATTTTCCAGTGATTCTTAAATATATTACATATAAACCTAGTGTCATTAGAAAAAGTAAAACACATTAATAGAGGTTTAAAAGACATATTTTCACTACTGGCAATATCACATGGGGTCTCACTAAAAATGGCTTAGTACTTGTATTTCTCACAGCAATAGCTTCATTTTGTGCTTCAACAATCACAGTATTGGTATAACCTCTTTCCAAAAAATTATTATTCAAAGTCTCAAAGGATTCATACATCTCACTATCCTTTGTATGGAGGCGTGCTGACCTAAAAAATTGACCTTTCACAATATTACATTTCACATGTTTAGGATGCATACTGTTTGCATGTTCCATATTATTTTTCTTATAGGGTTTATTAAACAGCCAAGTATCTATACCAGCTGCTGTCTTCATTATTGTAACATCCAAAAAACATATTTGTTCTAAAGAATTTTCAAAGCTAAAGCAAAGAAAATCAGTAGTACTATTCATATATTGCACAAACACATGTAGCGGTTCTAATGTATTACCTCAAATAAAAAACACATCTCTGTAGAGATATTTAAGTTTTGAGAGTACTTGCATATTTATTTGGTGATACTGTGTGGGCCACTCCTAACTGCCTTGCTCTTGATCAAACTACCATTTGTTGTAGTATTGATATTACACAGTAAAATTGGACACCCTTTGTTAAGGGCCCTAAAGTAGCTGACAAGAAGTGACTGGTGGCAGTGAAAACTATCTTATAGTCGGGGCAAAAGGGGGCATAGCTAGTAAACCTGTGCCAGCCTTTCTCAGGTGTGTGTGTGTGTGTGTGTGTGTGTGTGTGTGTGTGTGTGTGTGTGTGTGTGCATGTGTGTGTGTGAAAATCAAACCTCAAAGACTGTGTGTGTCAGCTACTTGGGCATGGACACGAAGCACTGGTTAGACAGAAAGGGTGTAGGAGGTCTTGGCTTGGTCAATCAGTTGAGATCTCACCTCTATAGCTGTGCCAGTGGGGAGTCATATTGCAGATCTGGAGGAAGATTGAGAAACCAGACGCAGACAGACTGTGGTCTCTGTGTGCTCTTAAGGGAAATTGCACTTGATGCAGAGAGCTGCATCTTAAAATACCATGTGTGTACCTGTTATCATTTCAGTGAATGTCCCCCACTGTTGACATTGGTGAGGATTGAGGCTCCTTGATTACTGGTTGGCAGTGGTGGGTTGTCACAATTTTATTATAGATTCCTGGGACTTTTTGGGCAGAATAAAAAAGGATTTGTGGACTAAGGATTTTATTTTCCTTACTATAGATGTAGTTGACTTATTTTTATTGAATTCCAAAAGAACAAGGTATGGACCTTTCTATAACAGTATGGTAGGGTTACAATTTGTAGATACTGACACAATAAACTTAATGAATGAGTTTATGAGCTTAGTGTTAAATCATTTTATTTTCTTCGAGGGGGGAATATTTTAAATAAATAAAAGGTGCAGTCATGGGAGCACCATGCACCCCTCTTTATGCAAATGTAGTCTTATTAGAATGGGAAAACAAAGTTGTTTTATAAGTAATTTTCCAAAATTTATAAAATTCTATGTTAGATTCTTTAACAATATATTTATTTTTTGGAAATGGTCAGTGTAAGAAGTGGATACTTTTTTTAATTCATAAAAGCAATTCATAAGAATTGTTAAAGTTTACTTATACTTACAGTCCTGAAAAGATTAACTATTTAGATACAACAATTTTTAACACAGATAAAAATTTTAAGTCCATTATATATAGCATTTAGTAATTCATACTTAGAGTATACAAGTTGCCACCCACTTAGTCAGAAAAAAAGTACTGTTAAAGGTCAATTGGTTAGAGCAACCAGGATGACCTCTGATTTCAAAGACATTAAAGTTGAATTAGAAAGGATTGCAAATCGTTTTTTCTCAAGGGTTTACCCCACATCTTTGGTTTATGATATAAAAGAATATGTATTGTCTCAATGGGATAATAAATAGAACCCCCTCTTTGGCACTGGTTTGCTACAAACTAACCAAATTCAGGAATGCAAGGCATTTGAGAGATCATTGATTTTAGAGTATGGTCCCCAACCATGGAGGTTAAAAAAAAATTTTTTTTGAATAAATGCATTCTTCTCAAGAGTAATCCTGACATTTATGAAACCCTTGGTCCTTCACTTCCTTTGATTTTAAGACATCATGGAATTTAAAGCAGTCTTTTGAAAGTGAGGTAAAGAACAAATAAATGGAAATGTCCCATAAAACAGGGACTTATAAGTGTGGTTCTGGCAACCAGTGCCCCCATATTCTAGTTAATTAATTTATTTTGCAGAATATAATGCAATCTGAGATAACATTTATTAGAGGGAATTGTCTAACAAAAGGGGTTGTCTATCTGGCTAAGTGTTGTGACTGTCCTGCTTTTTATGGAGGTAAGACTAAGCATCCTTTTTCTCTTGACTCCAAGTATTGTATATATTGTAAATATCAACTAGGTCATATATACTTATTGTCCAGTCAATCTAAACCTACTGTCCTGAATGTAAATACCTACAAACTGTGCTACCTATGTCAAAATTGTATTTCAATGCCAATTTATCCCCTATACCTGATTGCATATATGTGTTTTCCACTGTATTATGTAACCTTTGTATCCATTTATGTATGTACTTACCATTGCATTATGTAACCTTGTAACCATATTGCTTATTGGAGCTTTTCTTCCCGGGCCTCCACTGAAAATGGGCACACCACTGGCCCAGTGGACTTCCCCGGTAACCAAACTGAAATGAATAAATAAATAAATAAAACTGATAGAGCTTTAAAGAATAGGATTTAGGTGCACTTCTATCAAATAAGCAGGAGGAACACTAGCAATGCTTTATTCAAACACCTGTCTAGCAGTCACATGTGTTCTACTTTTACATTTGGACTGCTAGAACATGTAAAACTTAATCTTAAGGGGTGGTGATTTTAAAACTCTTCTTGAAGTAAGAGAAGTTAAATGGCAGGTAAAATTAAATGCAAACTACCCACAGGTATTAATGATTGTATTAACTTACAGTCCATTCTTAAGATGAGGTTGAATAATTATAAGTAATAATATATATTTTTTGTTACTGATGTAAAATATGTATTGTGTCATTGAAAATGCTTTTGTAGTTTTTAGAGGGAGCTACATTTAATTTAAAATTCAGTTGCATCAGTTTTAATTCTTTTATTGGTTTAATTGTCTTTGTTATAAAAGTTTAGTCTTGTTTCAGCTTTTGTGATTCTGAGGAAGTCCAAGTTTATGGACGAAAGTGCTTAATCGAAGCTTTGTTATAAAAAATTATTTTTTTAATATATGGTGGTTTTATTTGTATTTTTAAATTGAAGTCCATTGGTCTGGTGTGATTATTTTGTGTTGTTTATGAAACATGGCCTATCAGGACTACTAGAATCTCTATTTAATTGCAAATGAAGGACTGCAACTGTCGTCACTCTGTACAAGGACAGTCCTTCTGTGGACACGAGTAACTACAGACCCATAAGTCTGAATAGTCTCATGTGAAAAGCCATGGAAAAAATTATCATGGAAATGATAATGAGATAGGAAACCATCAGCCACCAGATCCAACCCAGTTTGTGTTTGTCAAGGGAAGGTCATGCTAACTCAGCCTAGTGGACTTCTTTGCAATGGATGCAATGGATGAAGGCAAAATAACGTATGTTGCCTACCTTGACACAGTCATAGCATTTGACACAATAGTCCACTTGGACATTGCAAACAATAAATCATCAAATATATCAGCCACTGGATAGCCAGCTGGTTCAAAGAATGGACCAAAGATGTTAGGATAGGGGAGCCTACCTCCACAAAAAGGCTAGTCACTAGAGAAGTCCTAGGGTTGCTCTTTTTTGACATCTTCTTCTCTGAAGTCAATGCTAACATCAGGTATATCTGGCTGACCAAGTCTGCAGATGACTGCAAACTAGACATAGTCATAGAGTCCAGCAAAGGCATAAATTCCCTAAAAGAAGACATAAGACAGACCAATAACTGGTACCACAGCCATGGTCTAAAACTCAATGCCAAGAAATACATAACAGTATCCACTGGGAAAACAGCTGACTCTGGAAACTATGACATAGATAATACATCCTTAAGAGTAGACCCAGTGGTCAGGGATGTGAGAATGCATGTAGACACGGTCTACAATAGTAAGGAAATCATTCTATGTTTTACAATGTTAAAGAAGGGTAAGTCACCTAGGTCCAAGCATGTCATTCTTATGCTTCATTCATCCCTCATCAGATCAGTCACGGAGTACAACGTCCTCTTCTTTATATGCCTGATCAGGCATATACAATAAATGGAGAGTTTACATAGGTTCCTTCTAAAAAGAATACAGGGCATAAACAACATTTACACAGACCACCTCAAAGCTCTATCCCTGTATTGTTCTACAGACTGCTGAGAGGCGATCAACGCCTGACCTACAATGCATCCTCTGATCCTGCTCTGATGGATCTGCTGCACATCTGCAAAACAGCATCCTAATTACCCAATCTAAGAACCTAAACCTCATCTGCAGTATAAATAGGACATTTTGTAGGGACAGGTATGTGTCTCAGAGACTATCCTTTCTTTGACATGGGTTTCCCATCAACATGAAACAGATTTCCTTCCTAACCCAATTCAGGCAAAACATGGACCACTGAATGGGGAATCAGAAATTTACCCCTCGTCTGGCACTTATATCTCTATAAGTCGGAGGCAGCCTATAAATGCTTGACTACCAAGTATGTGATGATTAATTCAACAAAGAATGCTCAAGTTCTCCAAGATGGTCAACGAGAAGACAGAACAGATGTATTAGTAATAACCTCACTTTAATGATAGTAAATATAGCAACTTAAGACTTGGAGAAAGGGTAGAAATTATGATTAAAAAATAAACAGTCAAATAAATAACACAATCATTAAATATCTGGGGATAATAGTAGATAATTTAAAACTTGACTACTGTGTATCTATCGACATAAGACTGAAATATACTGCAGCACATCTAAACCTAAAGGGGATACCTAAAAGCTTGAAATAGATCACTGTACCAATTTATATTGCAGTGACCAAAACCATTAGTGAATGCAAAAATGTGCTCTGCAGCCTTTAAACAGGGATGGAAGATCTGAACAGTTAAGACCTCAACGATTGCTATTATAGTCTTTTTGCTTAAAAGTTACTTAGAAATGGCTCTTCATGTTCTATAAGGCAATGCATGATCCAGTTTTATTTGAAAGTGTATTTCTGGAAGGTGAATTTATGAAGCTAACTTGAACTTGATAGTTACAACTATGAACCTAGATATACAGGTTCATAGTTTCATAGGTAGGTACTAGGCTATCGGCCCTGGGGTCTATATAAGTCTAGCCGTAAAGGTTCCCATCCAGTCGTCAAGATTTTTCTTAAAGAGGGCCAATGAGGAGATTTGCTTGACATGAATGGGTAGTTTGTTCCAGAGTATGGGAAGTCTCTGTGACAGGAATCTATCCCTCCAGCATGTTCTGTTTATTGTGGTGACAAGGTTTAGGTCCCTGGAGCGTGTGGTTCGGAGAGATTGGGATTTTTTTAAGTGCAGCATGTCCAACAGCTCTGGGTTTGACATAGCTTTGTATGTTAGGCAGAGATCACATCTGGGTAGGCGATATCCGATGGAGTAGAACTGGAGTTTTTTGAGACAGTCTGCATATGGCATCTGTTTGAGGCCAGTAATCCTCTTAGTGAGGTATTTCTGTGGTCTTTCCAATTGTTGTAGGTGTCTTGTGAGATACATGCCAAACGGGGCATTGTACTCTATAATGGGTCTGATGAGGGATGAGTAGAGAGGAACAATGACCTCCTTTTTTCTAGAGGAGAACCCTTTGTCTTGAGGTGCGCCACGTAGAAGGATTTCCTGACTACTGTGGCAATGTGGTTATCAAAGGAGAGACTACTGTCCACCTGTGTCCCGAGGTCTCTTATCCCACTTTCGGTGTTTAGTGAGCTACCGCCTATGTGGTAGTTCATGGGTACCGAGTTTTTCCCAAAGGGGATGACAATGCACTTCTTGGCATTAAGCTTGAGGCCATGACTTTGACACCAAGCATCTGTCTCTGTGAGGCCCTTTTGTAGAATGTCTACATTATTAGGTGATTCTATTATGGCTCCCAGTTTGCAGTCATCTGTGAACTTTGTTAGCCAAAGACCTTCTGTGTTGGCCAGCACTTCAGAGAAGTAGATGCCAAACAGGAGAGGACCCAGGACCAAACCCTGTGGTACTCCACTCGTCACTGGTCTGAAGTCAGACTTGGAGTCGGCTACTTTTACTGTGTGGGTTGTGTCAGTGAGCCAGTTGGCCCCCAATCTTGTGACATAGGGATTTATGCCCAGTTTAGTGAGTTTATCTATAATTCCAGAATGGGGGATGGTATTGAAAGCCTTGGCAAGGTCAAGATAGGCTGTGTGCACTACCTTGCCCTCATCTACGGCTTTAGTGACTGCTTCAAAGAAGGCAATCAGGTTTAGTAGACATGATCTACCTTTTACAAACCCAAACTGAGTGGGATCCAAGGTTTGGAGGTTACCTATGTCTTTTTTTATAAGCTCCAAGATGCTTCATTCCATGGCCTTGCAGACCAGGCTCATCAGGTTAATGGGGTAGTAGTTTCCGGGGTCTGTGATGGCACCTCCTTTGTGGAGTGGGATAACCACTGCTGTGCGCCATTCAGAAGGCACATAGCCTGAGGTGAGGCTATGATTAAACATGGTACTTAGGTGGGGTCCAGTTCGTTCTGTAGTTCATGCAGTACGCAGCCTGGGATGTTATCTGGTCCCATGGATGCTGTGTTCTTGGCTTTGGAGAGTGCGGTCTTTGCTTGTTCATCTGTGATTACAGGGCTTTGCATTCTTCTGGTATTAAGATGAGCCCTTTGGAGGGTGGGGGGGGGGGTAAAGTTAGCACTGAACCTATCTGCCAGGACGTTGGCAATATCGATTTGTTCTGTATATTTAGTGCTATTGTGCTGTAGCTCAGAGCAGATATGAACGTTGCCATTGAGATTCGTGACATAGCTGTAGAATGCTTTGTGGTTGTATTTGGAGTCAGTGGTGATTTTATTTTCATAACTGGCTTTGGAGGGTTTTATGAGGGATCTCAGCTTCTTGCTGAGGCCGACCAGGAAGTTCCTCCAATCTTGGGATTTTCCTCTTTTTTGCAACAGCTTCTTCCTTCTGTTGTAGAGTTTGTTTATGGCAGGGGACCACCAGATTGGCTTCCTTTTTTGGAGGATAGTGTCTTGGTTCTGTTGGGGATGGCATGATCCATGCACTCATGTATGTACTTATACAGTGCATTTGTGTAAGATTCAGCAGTCGTACCTCTATTTTCCATCTGCATGGGTGTCGTGAAGTTTGCCCCTTCGGTCTTAAGAAGCATGAAGTTGGCCTTGGAGTAGTTTTTGATGGTGGTTTCCTTAATGGAGGGTGGGGGTGGGATATGGATGTCTAGGGTGATTAGCTAGTGGTCAGAGCTGACCAGTGAGGATTTGACCCCTGGTGTGGAATACCGGTTACCCATATTGGTAATGAGCAGGTCCAGGATATTGCTGACCCTGGTGGGGTGTGGACAAGCTTATCCAAGGCATTGGAATTTATGAATGCCAGAAAATGTTTTCCAAGTTGATGATGGAGTAGTTGAAATCGCCCACAATTAAGGTATTGGGTTGTACCTTAATATTTTCCAGTATCTTAAGAAATGAAGAGCGGGACTCCTGGGGCATGGTGAGGGATCTGTAACAAGCTACAACCTGGAGTGCAATCTTACCCAGTGTTAGTTGCACTTGGATAATTTCAAATGCATTATGTTGATCAACTAGCCTGGAGGTGTGGATATCCTTAATGAATATGGACACACCTTCACCTTTAGTGTTTCTGTCCA